>NC_053026.1:552378844-552648027 GCF_003073215.2 Triticum urartu
GAACTAGATTATTGACTCTAGTGCAAGTGGGAGACTGTTGGAAATATGCCCTAGAGGCAATAATAAATTGATTATTATTATATTTCCTTGTTCATGATAATCGTTTATTATCCATGCTATAATTGTATTGATAGGAAACTCAGATACATGTGTGGATACATAGACAACACCATGTCCCTAGTGAGCCTCTAGTTGACTAGCTCGTTGATCAATAGATGGTTATGGTTTCCTAACCATGGACATTGGATGTCGTTGATAACGGGATCACATCATTAGGAGAATGATGTGATGGACAAGACCCAATCCTAAGCCTAGCACAAAGATCGTGTAGTTCGTATGCTAAAGCTTTTCTAGTGTCAAGTATCATTTCCTTAGACCATGAGATTGTGCAACTCCCGGATACCGTAGGAATGCTTTGGGTGTATCAAACGTCACAACGTAACTGGGTGACAATAAAGGTGCACTACAGGTATCTCCGAAAGTGTCTGTTGGGTTGGCACGAATCGAGACTGGGATTTGTCACTCCGTGTAAGCGGAGAGGTATCTCTGGGCCCACTCGGTAGGACATCATCATAATGTGCACAATGTGATCAAGGAGTTGATCACGGGATGATGTGTTACGGAACGAGTAAAGAGACTTGCCGGTAACGAGATTGAACAAGGTATCGGATACCGACGATCGAATCTCGGGCAAGTACAATACCGCTAGACAAAGGGAATTGTATACGGGATTGATTAAGTCCTTGACATCGTGGTTCATCCGATGAGATCATCGTGGAACATGTGGGAGCCAACATGGGTATCCAGATCCCGCTGTTGGTTGTTGGCCGGAGAGTCGTCTCGGTCATGTCTGCATGTCTCCCGAACCCGTAGGGCCTACACACTTAAGGTTCGGTGACGCTAGGGTTATAGAGATATTAGTATGCGGTAACCCAAAAGTTGTTCGGAGTCCCGGATGAGATCCCGAACGTCACGAGGAGTTCCGGAATGGTCCGGAGGTAAAGAATTATATATAGGAAGTGCTATTTTGGCCATCGGGACAAGTTTCGGGGTCACCGGTATTGTACTAGGACCACCGGAAGGGTCCCGGGGGTCCACCGGGTGGGGCCACCTGCCCCGGGGGGGCACATGGGCTGTAGGGGGTGTGCCTTGGCCTATATGGGCCAAGGGCACCAGCCCCAAGAGGCCCATGCGCCAAGAGAGAGAAAAAAGGGGAGAGTCCTAAAAGGGGAAGGCACCTCCGAGGTGCCTTGGGGAGGATGGACTCCTCCCCCCCTTGGCCGCACCCTTCCTTGGAGGAAGGGGCAAGGGCTGCGCCTCCCCCCTCTTCCTTGGCCCTATATATAGTGGGGAAAAGGAGGAGCAACCATACCTAAGGCCTGGCGCCTCCCTCTCCCTCCCGTGACACACCTCCCTCCTCCCGCAGCGCTTAGCGAAGCCCTGTTGGAATCCCGCTACTTCCACCATGCCGTCGTGCTGCTGGATCTCCATCAACCTCTCCCTCCTCCTTGCTGGATCAAGGCGTGGGAGACGTCTCTGTTCCGTACGTGTGTTGAACGCGGAGGTGCCGTCCGTTCGGCGCTAGGATCATCGGTGATTTGAATCACGACGAGTACGACTCCATCAACCCCGTTCTCTTGAACGCTTCCGCTTAACGATCTACAAGGGTATGTAGATGCACTCTCCTTCCCCTCGTTGCTAGTCTCTCCATAGATAGATCTTGGTGACACGTAGGAAAATTTTGAATTTCTGCTACGTTCCCCAACAGTGGCATCATGAGCTAGGTCTATTACGTAGATTCTATGCACGAGTAGAACACAAAGTAGTTGTGGGCGTTGATTTTGTTCAATATGCTTGCCGTTACTAGTCTTATCTTGATTCGGCGGCATCGTGGGATGAAGCGGCCCGGACCGACCTTACACGTACTCTTACGTGAGACAGGTTCCACCGACTGACATGCACTAGTTGCATAAGGTGGCTAGCGGGTGTCTGTCTCTCCTACTTTAGTCGGATCGGATTCGATGAAAAGGGTCCTTATGAAGGGTAAATAGCAATTGGCATATCACGTTGTGGTCTTTGCGTAGGTAAGAAACGTTCTTGCTAGAAACCCATAGCAGCCACGTAAAACATGCAAACAACAATTAGAGGACGTCTAACTTGTTTTTGCAGGGTATGCTATGTGATGTGATATGGCCAAAAGGATGTGATGAATGATATATGTGATGTATGAGATTAATCATGTTCTTGTAATAGATGATCATGGAGCCCCAAGATGAAGATCAAAGGAGCTATATGATATTGGCCATATCATGTCACTATTATTTGATTGCATGTGATGTTTATCATGTTTATACATCTTGTTTGCTTAGAACGACGGTAGTAAATAAGATGATCCCTCATTAAAATTTCAAGAAGTGTTCTCCCCTAACTGTGCACCGTTGCTACAGTTCGTCATTTCGAAGCACGCCGTGATGATCGGGTGTGATAGATCCTTACGTTCACATACAACGGGTGTTGACGAGCCTAGCATGTACAGACATGGCCTCGGAACACAGCAAAAACACTTAGGGTTAACTTGACGAGCCTAGCATGTACAGACATGGCCTCGGAACACAGAAGACCGAAAGGTCGAGCATGAGTCGTATAGAAGATACGATCAACATGAAGATGTTCACCGACGTTGACTAGTCCGTCTCATGTGATGATCGGACACGGCCTAGTTCACTCGGATCATGTAATCACTTAGATGACTAGAGGGATGTCTATCTAAGTGGGAGTTCATAAGATGAACTTAATTATCCTGAACATAGTCAAAAGGATTTTGCAATTTATGTCGTAGCTCGCGCTTTAGTTCTACTGTTTAGATATGTTCCTAGAGAAAAATTAGTTGAAAGTTGATAGTAGCAATTATGCGGACTAGGTCCGTAAACTGAGAATTGTCCTCATTGCTTCATAGAAGGCTGATGTCCTTAATGCACCGCTCAGTGTGCTGAACCTCGAACGTTGTCTGTGGATGTTGCGAACATCTGACATACACATTTTTGATAACTACATGATAGTTCGGTTAAACGGTTTAGAGTTGAGGCACCAAAGACGTTTTGAAACGTCGCGAAACATATGAGATGTTTTGAGGGCTGAAATTGGGATTTCAAGCTCGTGCCCACGTCAAGAGGTATAAGACCTCCGATGATTTTCTTAACCTGCAAACTAAGGAGAAAAGCTCAATTGTTGAGCTTGTGCTCAGATTGTCTGAGTACAACAATCATTTGAATCAAGTGGGAGTTGATCTTCCAGATGAGATAGTGATGTTTCTCCGAAGTCATTACCACCAAGCTGCTAGAGCTTCGTGATGAACTATAATATATCAGGGACATATATGATGATCCTTGAGATATTCGCGATGTTTGACACCACGAAAGTAGAAATCAAGAAGGAGCATCAATTGTTGATGGTTGGCGAAACCACTAGTTTCAAGAAGGGCAAGGGAAAGAAGGGATACTTCATGAAACGGCAATTCAACTGCTGCTCTAGTGAAGAAACCCAAGGTTGAACCCAAACCCGAGACTAAGTGCTTCTATAATAAGGGGAACAACCACTGGAGCAGAATTACCCTAGATACTTGGTAGATAAGAAGGCTGGCAAGGTCGATAGAAGTATATTGGATATACATTATGTTAATGTGTACTTTACTAGTACTCCTAGTAGCACCAGGGTATTAGATACCGGTTCGGTTGCTAAGTGTTAGTAACTCGAAATAAAAGCTACGGAATAAACGGAGACTAGCTAAAGGTGAGCTGACGATATGTGTTGGAAGTGTTCTCAATGTTGATATGATCAAGCATCGCACGCTCCCTCTACCATCGAGATTGGTGTTTGCGTTGAGCATAGACATGATTGGATTATGTCTATCGCAATACTGTTATTCATTTAAGGAGAATAATGGTTACTCTGTTTATTTGAATAATACCTTCAATGGTCTTACGCCTAAAATGAATGGTTTATTGAATCTCGATCATAGTGATACACATGTTCATGCCAAAAGATATAAGATAGTAATGATAGTACCAACCACTTGTGGCACTGCCACGTAAGTCATATCGGTATAAAACGCATGAAGAAGCTCCATGTTGATGGATCTTTGGGCTCACTCGTTTTTGAAAAGTTTGGGACATGCGAACCATGTCTATTGGTATATATGCATGAAGAAACTCCATGCAAATGGACCGTTTTGTACTCGCTTGATTTTGAATCACTTGAGACATGCAAATCATACCACATGGGCAAGATGACTGAAAGCCTCGTTTTCAATAAAATGGAACAAGAAAGCAACTTGTTGGAAGTAATACATTTTTGATGTGTGCAGTCCAATGAGTGCTGAGGCATGTAGTGGATATCGTTATGTTCTTACTTCACAGATTATTTGAGTAGATGTTGAGTATATTTACTTGATGAATCACGAGTCTGAATTATTGAAAGGTTCAAGTAATTTCAGGGTGAAGTTGAAAGATCGTCGTGACAAGAGGATAAAATATCTACGATATGATCATAGAGATGAATATCTGAATTACGAGTTTGGCACGGAATTAAGACATTATGGAAATTGTTTCACAACTAATACAGCCTGGAACACCATAGTGTGATGGTGTGTCCGAACATCATAACTGCACCCTATTGGATATGATGCATACCATGATGTCTCTTATCGAATTACCACGATAATTTATGGGTTAGGCATTAGAGACAACCACATTCACTTTAAATAGGGCACCACGTAATTCCGATGAGATGACACCGTATGAACTATGGTTTAGAGAAACCTAAGCTGTCATTTCTTAAAAGTTTGGGGGTGCGACGCTTATGTGGAAAAGTTTCAGGCCGATAAGCTCGAACCCAAAGCGGATAAATGCATCTTCATAGGACACCCAAAACAGTTGGGTATACCTCCTATCTCAGATTCAAAAGCAATAAAGGATTGTTTCTAGAATCGGGTCCTTTCACGAGGAAAAGTTTCTCTCGAAAGAATTGAGTGGGAGGATGGTGGAGACTTGATGAGGTTATTGAAACGTCACTTCAACTAGTGTGTGGCAGGGCACAGGAAGTTGTTCCTGTGGCACCTACACCAATTGAAGTGGAAGCTTATGATATTGATCATGAGACTTCGGATCAAGTCACTCCCAAACCTCTTGGGATGACAAGGATGCGTACTACTTCAGAGTGGTACGTAATCCTGTCTTGGAAGTCATGTTGCTAGACAACAATGAACCTACGAGCTATGGAGAAGCGATGGTGGGCCTGGATTCCGATAAATGGCTTGAGGCCATATAATCCGAGAGAGGATCCATGTATGAAAACGAAGTGTAGACTTTGGAAGAACTACTTGATGGTCGTAAGGCTGTTGAGTACAGATGTGTTTAAAAGGAAGACGGACAATGATGGTAAATGTCACCATTAAGAAAGCTCGACTTGTCGTTAAGATGTTTTCCGACAAGTTCAAGGAGTTGACTACGATGAGACTTTCTCACTCGTAGCGATGCTAAGAGTCTGTTGGAATTATATTAGCGATTACTGCATTATTTATGAAATCTTGCAGATAGGATGTCAAAAAAAACATTGTTTCCTCGACGATTTTCTTGAGGAAAGGTTGTATATGATACAACCGGAAGGTTTTTGTCAATCCTGAAAGATGCTAATAAGTATGCAAAGCTCCAGCAATCCTTCTAAGGACTGGAGTAAGCATCTCGGAGTTGGAATGTATGCTTTGATGATGATCAAAGATTTTGGGTTTATACAAAGTTTATGAGAAACTTGTATTTCCAAAGAAGTGAGTGGGAGCACTATAGAATTTCTGATAAGTATATGTTGACATATTGTTGATCAGAAATGACGTAGAATTTCTGGAAAGCATATAGGGTTATTTGGAAAGTGTTTTCCAATGGAAAGCCTGGATTAAGCTACTTGAACATTGAGCATCAAGATCTATAAGGATAGATCAAAACGCTTAAAAGTACTTTCAAATGAGCACATACCTTGACATGATCTTGAAGGTGTTCAAGATGGATCAGTCAAAGAAGGAGTTCTTGCCTGAGTTGTAAGGTATGAAGTTAAGACTTAAAGCTCGACCACGGCAGAATAGAGAGAAAGGATGAAGGTCGTCCCCTATGCTTAAGACATAGGCTCTACAGTATGCTATGCTGTGTACCGCACCTGAAGTGTGCCTTGCCATGAGTCAGTCAAGGGGTACAAGTGTGATCCAAGAATGGATCACAGGACAGCGGTCAAAGTTATCCTTAGTAACTAGTGGACTAAGGAATTTTCTCGATTATGGAGGTGATAAAGAGTTCGACGTAAAGAGTTACGTCGATGCAAGCTTAAACACCTATCCGGATAGCTCTGAGTAGAGATACCGAATACGTATAATGGAGCAACAATTTAGAATAGCTCCAAGTAGAACAGTTATTTGGAATAGCTCCAAATAGAACGTGGTGGCTACATCTAGGAGATGACATAAAGATTTGTAAAGCACACACGGATCTGAAAGGTTCAGACCCGTTGACTAAAACCTCTCTCACAAGCAACATGATCAAACCCAGAACTCATTGAGTGTTAATCACATAGTGATGTGAACTAGATTATTGACTCTAGTAAACTCTTGGGTGTTAGTCACATGGCGATGTGACCTGTGTTTGTTAATCACATGGCGATGTGAACTAGATTATTGACTCTAGTGCAAGTGGGAGACTGTTGGAAATATGCCCTAGAGGCAATAATAAATTGATTATTATTATATTTCCTTGTTCATGATAATCGTTTATTATCCATGCTATAATTGTATTGATAGGAAACTCAGATACATGTGTGGATACATAGACAACACCATGTCCCTAGTTAAGCCTCTAGTTGACTAGCTCGTTGATCAATAGATGGTTACGGTTTCCTAACCATGGACATTGGATGTCGTTGATAACGGGATCACATCATTAGGAGAATGATGTGATGGACAAGACCCAATCCTAAGCCTAGCACAAAGATCGTGTAGTTCGTATGCTAAAGCTTTTCTAATGTCAAGTATCATTTCCTTAGACCATGAGATTGTGCAACTCCCCGGATACCGTAGGAGTGCTTTGGGTGTCAAACGTCACAACGTAACTGGGTGACTATAAAGGTGCACTACAGGTATCTCCGAAAGTGTCTGTTGGGTTGGCACGAATCGAGACTGGGATTTGTCACTCCGTGTAACGGAGAGGTATCTCTGGGCCCACTCGGTAGGACATCATCATAATGTGCACAATGTGATCAAGGAGTTGATCACGGGATGATGTGTTACGGAACGAGTAAAGAGACTTGCCGGTAACGAGATTGAACAAGGTATCGGGATACCGACGATCGAATCTCGGGCAAGTATCATACCGCTAGACAAAGGGAATTGTATACGGGATTGATTAAGTCCTTGACATCGTGGTTCATCCGATGAGATCATCGTGGAACATGTGGGAGCCAACATGGGTATCCAGATCCCGCTGTTGGTTATTGACCGGAGAGTCGATCTCGGTCATGTCTGCATGTCTCCCGAACCCGTAGGGTCTACACACTTAAGGTTCGGTGACGCTAGGGTTATAGAGATATTAGTATGCGGTAACCCGAAAGTTGTTCGGAGTCCCGGATGAGATCCCGGACGTCACGAGGAGTTCCGGAATGGTCCGGAGGTAAAGAATTATATATAGGAAGTGCTATTTCGGCCATCGGGACAAGTTTCGGGGTCACCGGTATTGTACCGGGACCACCGGAAGGGTCCCGGGGGTCCACCGGGTGGGGCCACCTGCCCCGGGGGGCCACATGGGCTGTAGGGGGTGTGCCTTGGCCTATATGGGCCAAGGGCACCAGCCCCAAGAGGCCCATGCGCCAAGAGAGAGAAAAAAGGGGAGAGTCCTAAAAGGGGAAGGCACCTCCGAGGTGCCTTGGGGAGGATGGACTCCTCCCCCCCTTGGCCGCACCCTTCCTTGGAGGAAGGGGCAAGGGCTGCGCCTCCCCCCTCTCCCTTGGCCCTATATATAGTGGGGAAAAGGAGGAGCAACTATACCTAAGGCCTGGCGCCTCCCTCTCCCTCCCGTGACACACCTCCCTCCTCCCGCAGCGCTTAGCGAAGCCCTGTTGGAATCCCGCTACTTCCACCATGCCGTCGTGCTGCTGGATCTCCATCAACCTCTCCCTCCTCCTTGCTGGATCAAGGCGTGGGAGACGTCTCCGTTCCGTACGTGTGTTGAACGCGGAGGTGCCGTCCGTTCGGCGCTAGGATCATCGGTGATTTGAATCACGACGAGTACGACTCCATCAACCCCGTTCTCTTGAACGCTTCCGCTTAACGATCTACAAGGGTATGTAGATGCACTCTCCTTCCCCTCGTTGCTAGTCTCTCCATAGATAGATCTTGGTGACACGTAGGAAAATTTTGAATTTCTGCTACGTTCCCCAACACATCGATGGGGATCATTCAAGGAGAAGTGAACAAGTACGTCGGCTACTACTCACAAGTGATCGGCCGTCCTCAAAGTGGTATGGGAGTGGCAACTCACGTAAGTTACTTCATCTTGTCATCATTTGCGTATACTTGTTTTTTTTATATTCTCATGCTCATACATTTTTTTGTATACCAACCCAATACGAAACGAAAAAGAAGCCATTTGTCTTTAGCCATTGTTGGATCATATTGAATAGCCGGCCAAAGTGGACACAACTTGCAGCCAATCTCAAGGCCGGCAAGAAGAGGAATGATGACTCAAGCTCCCACCAATCAATTGGGTTGGTAGAAGAAGAGGAAGATGATGTCGTGGAGAATATAAGAGCCACCATGCCAAAGGATAACCGGCAAGTCATGAGAAACAAGTGGGAGAAGGCAAGGGCCTCCCATGACGCTGCGGCTACAAAAATGTCCTCCACATGGACATGCATTTTTTCTGATGAGGGAGTAGAAGAAAGAGGAGAGGTACAAGCTCATGTTGAATGCACAAAAGAAGAGGATGGATTTGGACCAAAAGAGGGCGAAGAAGAAGCTGGAAATTAAGACAGGAAAGTTCGAGTTGAAGAAGCAAGAGCCGGCGATCAAATGAGAGCTCGAGAAGGCCAAGACATTTGGAGAGATTTAGCTTGAGAAGGAGAGGCTGCAAATAGCACAGGGCACGAAGGATGCGAAGATCATGCTGGCGGATGAAAGCCTCTTGGATGACCATGCCAAAAAGTGGCTTGTGGAGAAGAAAAAAGAGATCAACAAGCGTAGGGACAGCGAGGCGACGATGGCGGCTATGGCAGCAACCGAGCATGCGGCAAAGGTGCAGGCGGAGCATGCGGCAAGGATGCAGGCGGAGCAGGATGCAAGGATGGCCCCGAAACAGGCGGCATGGATGGCGTCCGGCGAGTGATCCAGCCAATCAGTAACTGATCCGTCACGCACGGACATTGATTTGATTTGGCATGTCTGGATTGCTTTGATTTGTTGAACTATGATTTGTTTTGCTTTGTTTTGAACTACTGAATTGGGACACATTGTATTGTATAATCGACAAGCATGGATTTGAGGTTCCGAATTTAAGGTGTGTGGATGTGCGGCAGCCCATACGAGAGGCCGCCCGGTATTGTTCGTGGACGTGTCCGGACGCGTATAGGGGGCGGATTTGTCAAGTCCGACTATAGATGCTCTTAAATATTGTGCTTTTCTAAAACAGAGGTAAAAGTATTGCCCCGTCATATTAGTTCAGAAGAGTTTTACAAAGGAACAAAACATTGGGTCTCATAGAGTGTATGGTTTACTCAATCTCTTAGCGCCTACTAGTAACGCGCAAAAAACCCGACACTCTATATAATGGAGACGTTCCTAAAAACTCTTGCATTGCGCTCATTCTAAATGTCTCATGAAATATGCATAAAGAAAGAAGCAAATCCCTTTTTCTTATGATGTCGATGCCTTTTGGCAGTTGATGTTGGCCATGGAGAACCACCAATCAGTGGGGAGAAGAAAGTTATCTCAATCTTGGCCATGGAGAACCACCAATCAGTGGGGAGAAGAAAGTTATCTCAATCTCCCATGCGCAAATCCACCATCTCGAGCCAAAGCTTGATCCGCTCCCAAATGCGTATGGTATATCTATGTTTGAAACACATGTGCGCATATCTCTTATATTTCTTTACAGAGGGAGTATTT
Source organism: Triticum urartu (assembly GCF_003073215.2). Classification (NCBI taxonomy): domain Eukaryota; kingdom Viridiplantae; phylum Streptophyta; class Magnoliopsida; order Poales; family Poaceae; genus Triticum; species Triticum urartu. The sequence goes on from NC_053026.1 coordinate 552,389,037, forward strand.
TTGAAGGAATGTCATCACAGATCACTACTTTGATCTAAGCGCTCCTTTATAGAGGGAGTAATAGTTAGCGCGTGTTACTTTTTCTGTCTAAGTTCATTAGTCCCCTCTTATATTTTGGGTAAAAAGTTCTTTCAAATATAAATCTAGCAGTATAATTTTTGTGGCATATAACTTATACTCTATTCGTTTCAAAATATAAGGTGTGTTAGTTTTTCAAAAGTCAAACTTATGCATGTTTGACCAAGTTTTAGAAAAAAGTATTAATATCTATAACACCAAATTTGTATCTTTAGATCCGTCTTGATTTTTTTTTCATATTTTCTTTAGTTTGCATTGAGGATGTTGATATTGTATTCTAAAATCCTGGTCAAACATACACTTCTTTTACAGGCAACGGCAAGCGTTCTGCCAATTCATCTATATCTATACCAATATAAAAAGACCCAAAGAGGCAGATCCAAAGCATCTCGGTCGTCAAATCATGTTATCTAACGGTCCAAATCACTTCAATGTTGAGCACCAAACATGTTTAACGCTCTAATTACCCACCACAGCCATTTGTTGGAATTTTGCTAGTAGGCCTTTGGCCCAAAGCCCAATTAAAATTCTGAAATTCTCTTGACCCATTCATGCATACATGTGAGTGGAGTGAGTGAGGCTAAAGTTTAGTCCCACCCCGGAAGTTGAGAGAGAGTTGCACCTTTTTATAAGGTGAGCTCTTCTACCACTTGTATGAGCATGAGAAGAGGAGACCTACCCGCGCGCTCCTCCTCCTCGCTCGCCTCGCCTCGCCTCGCCGCGGGTTGCGGGATTGAGCCAAGCCGAGGACAGAGCTATGCACATTGTCTATATTTTTACTGCTCGGGAAAAATTAATGAGTCATTAATTGATAATTAATGGACGCGTTAATTACTGAACCGTTTCTGATTTTTTTGGATCGTGACGACTCGGACATGGGGTTTACTCTCATGACCTACCCGGCCCGCACTATATAGTCAGGCAGACGTCTACCCTAGCCGCCGCCGCTTCGTATGATTTCTCACCACCGTTCCAGATCATTGCGCCGCCAAGCAAGTCTTCTCCATCCCTCCTTTCAGCATGCACCGGGAGATGGGACAGCAGGCCTCCGGAACCCCGCCTTTCGTGATCCTGTACGGGAGAGGGGCGGCCAGGATTTTGGGGAGCGCACTCGCGCGACTGCTGGCAGAAACGACTTCGCGAACGACGACTTCTTCCCCGACCTCGGCAACCTCATCCTCGACGACATGGGCGACAACGTCAACGCCGGCGGTGCTGCTCCCGCTGCACCGTATTGTTGGAAATATGCCCTAGAGGAAATAATAAATTAGTTATTATTATATTATATTTCATTGTTCATGATAATCGTTTATTATCCATGCTAGAATTGTATTGATAGGAAACTCAGATACATGTGTGGATACATAGACAACACCATGTCCCTAGTAAGCCTCTAGTTGACTAGCTCCTTGATCAATAGATGGTTACAGTTTCCTGACCATGGACATTGGATGTCGTTGATAACGGGATCACATCATTAGGAGAATGATGTGATGGACAAGACCCAATCCTAAGCCTAGCACAAGATCGTGTAGTTCGTTTGCTAAAGCTTTTCTAATGTCAAGTATCATTTCCTTAGACCATGAGATTGTGCAACTCCCGGATACCGTAGGAATGCTTTGGGTGTACCAAACGTCACAACGTAACTGGGTGGCAATAAAGGTTCACTACAGGTATCTCCAAAAGTGTCTGTTGGGTTGGCACGAACCGAGACTGGGATTTGTCACTCCGTGTAAATGGAGAGGTATCTCTGGGCCCACTCGATAGGACATCATCATAATGTGCACAATGTGATCAAGGAGTTGATCACGGGATGATGTGTTACGGAACGAGTAAAGAGACTTGCTGGTAACGAGATTGAACAAGGTATTGGGATACCGACGATCGAATCTCGGGCAAGTATCGTACTGATGGACAAAGGGAATTGTATACGGGATTGATTGAATCCTTGACATCGTGGTTCATCCGATGAGATCATCGTGGAGCATGTGGGAGCCAACATGGGTATCCAGATCCCGCTGTTGGTTATTGACCGGAGAGTTGTCTCGGCCATGTCTGCATGACTCCCGAGCCCGTAGGGTCTACACACTTAAGGTTCGATGACGCTAGGGTTATAGGGAAAGTATGTACGCGGTTACTGAATGTTGTTCGGAGTCCCGTATGAGATCCTGAACGTCACGAGGAGTTCCGGAATGGTCCGGAGGTAAAGATTAATATATAGGAAGTATGGTTTTGGCCACCGGAAGTGTTCCGGGCATCACCGGTAGTGTACCGGGACCACCGGAGGGGTCCGGGGGTCCACCAGGTGGGGCCACCAGCCCCGGAGGCCTACATGGGCCAATAGTGGGAAGGGACCAGCCCCTAGATGGGCTGGGGCGCCTCCCACCAAGGCCCAAGGCGCCTCCAAGAGGGGAGGAGGGCAAACCCTAGGGCAGATGGGCCCTAAGGCCCACCCCGGGTGCGCCTCCCCCTCTCCCCCTTGTGTCCACCACCCTAGATGGGATCTAGGGCTGCCGCCACCCCTAGGGAGGAAACCCTAGGTGGGGGCACGACCCTCCCTCTCCCCCTATATATAGTGGAGGCAAAGGGGCAGCCCAACACATGAAGTTCCTCCCCTGTTGGCGCAGCCCTACCCCTCTCCCTCCTCGTCTCTCATAGTGCTTGGCGAAGCCCTGCTGGAGTCCCGCGCTCCTCCACCACCACCACGCCGTCGTTCTGGTGCTGGATGGAGTCTTACCCAACCTCTCCTTCTCCCCTTGCTGGATCAAGGCGTAGGAGACGTCACCGGGCTGTACGTGTGTTGAACGCGGAGGTGCCATCCGTTCGGCACTAGGATCATCGGTGATTTGGATCACGACGAGTACGACTCCATCAACCCCGTTCACTTGACGCTTCCGCTTAGCGATCTACAAGGGTATGCAGATGCACTCTCCTTCCCCTCGTTGCTAGATTACGCCATAGATTGATCTTGGTGATGCGTAGAAAATTTTAAATTTCTGCTACGATCCCCAACAGTGGCATCATGAGCTAGGTCTAGGCGTAGTTTCTATGCACGAGTAGAACACAAGTTGTTGTGGGCGTCGATTTTGTCAATTTGCTTGCCGTTACTAGTCTTATCTTGATTCGGCGGCATCGTGGGATGAAGCGGCCCGGACCGACCTTACACGTACTCTTACGTGAGACTGGTTCCACCGACTGACATGCACTAGTTGCATAAGGTGGCTAGCGGGTGTCTGTCTCTCCCACTTTAGTCGGATCGGATTCGATGAAAAGGGTCCTTATGAAGGGTAAATAGAAATTGGCATATCACGTTGTGGTTTTCGTGTAGGTAAGAAACGTTCTTGCTAGAAACCTATAGCAGCCATGTAAAAACTTGCAACAGCAATTAGAGGACGTCTAACTTGTTTTTGCAGCATATGCCTTGTGATGTGATATGGCCAAAAGGATGTGATGAATGATATATGTGATGTATGAGATTGATCATGTTCTTGTAATAGGAATCACGACTTGCATGTCGATGAGTATGACAACCGGCAGGAGCCATAGGAGTTGTCTTAATTTATTTATGACCTGCGTGTCAACATAAACGTCATGTAATTACTTTACTTTATTGCTAAAGCGTTAGCCATAGTAGTAGAAGTAATAGATGACGAGACAACTTCAAGAAGACACGATGATGGAGATCATGATGATGGAGATCATGGTGTCATGCCGGTGACAATGATGATCATGGAGCCCCGAAGATGGAGATCAAAAGGAGCAAAATGATCATGGTAGATAAGAAGGCTGGCAACTTCAAAGTATATACGTGTTATTAATGTGTACCTCACTAGTACTCCTGGTAGCACCTGGGTATTGGATACCGGTTCAGTTACTATTATTGGTGACTTGAAGCAAAAGCTACGGACTAAACGGAGACTGGCTGAGGGCGAGGTGACGATGTGTGTTGGAAGTGTTTCCAAAGTTGATGAGATCACCATCGCACGCTCCATCTGCCTTCGGGGTTAGTATTGAACCTAGATAAATGTTATCAGGTGTCTGCGTTGAGCATGAATATGATTAGATCATGTTCATTGCAATACGGCTATTCATTTAAGTTAGAGAATACTAGTTATTCTGTTTACATGAATAATACCTTTCATGGTCATGCACCCTATGTGAATGGTTCATTGAATCTCGGTCGTGGTAATACACATGTTCACGCCAAAAGATGTAGATAGTTCCACTTTCTTGTGGCACTGCTGCTTAGGTCATATTGGCGTAAGATGCATGAAGTAACTCCATGTCGATGGATGCTTGGAGTCACTTGATTTTGAATCGCTTGACACATGCGAGCCATGCCTCATGGGCAGGATGACTAAGACCCCGTTATCAGGTACAATGAAACGGGCAAGTGACTTGTTGGAAATCATACATGCTGATGCGTGTGATCCAATGAGAATTGAAGCGTGCGGTGGATATCGCTATTTTCTCATCTTCACTGAAGATTTGAGTAGATATAGGTATATTTACCTAATGAAGCACAAGTCTGAAACGTTTGAAAAGTTCAAGCGATTTCAGAGTGAAGTTAAGAATCATCATAACAAAGAAGATCATGTTCCTACGATCTGATCAAAAGGGGATTTTCTGAGTTATGAGTTTGGCAATCACTTAAGACATCGTGGAATTGTTTCACAGTTGAATCCACCTGGAACACCACAAGGTAATGGTGTGTCCGGACATCGTAATCGAACCTTATGAGATATGGTGCGATCTATGATGTCTCTTACCGATCTACCGCTATTATTTTGAGGTTATGCATTAGAGACAGCTGCATTCACTTTAGATAGGACACCATATAAGTCCGTTGAGACGACGTCATATGAACATTGGTTTGGCAAGAAACCAAAGTTGTCGTTTCTTAATGTTTGGGGCTGCGATGCTTAAGGCTTCAGCCGGAGAAGCTCGAACTCAAAGCGGACAAACACATCTTCATAGGATACCCAAAGGTGACAGTTGGGTATACCTTCTATCTCAGATCCGAGGGCAAATTGTTTGTCGCTAAGAACGGGTCCTTTCTTGAGAAGGAGTTTCTCTCGAAAGAATTGAGTGGGAGGAAGATAGAACTTGATGAGGTTGTCGAACCTTTATTTCAACCAGAGAGTGATGCAACACAGAAAGATGTTTTCTGTGGAGCCTACATCTGTTGAATAGGAAGTTAATGATAGTGATCATGAAGCTTCGGATCAAGTTGCTATCGAACCCCGTAGGTCGACAAGGATATGTACTACTCCTGAGTGGTACGGTAATCCTGTCTTGGATATCATGTTGTTAGACAACAATGAACCTACGAGCTATGGAGAAGCGATGGTGGGCCCGTATTCCGATAAATGCTTAGAAGCCATGAAATCTGAGATAGGATCCATGTATCAGAACAAAGTATGGGCTTTGGTGGACTTGCCCGATGATCGGCAAGCCATTGAGATAAATGGATCTTTAAGAAGAAGACGGACGTGGGTGGTAATGTTACCGTCTATGAAGCTCGACTTGTGGGAAAGAATCTTTTCACAAGTTCAAGGAGTTGACTACGATGAGAATTTCTCACCCGTAGCGATGCTTAAGTCCGTCGGAATCATGTTAGCATTAGCTGTATTTTTCGATTATGAAATCTGACAGATGGATGTCAAAACGAGTTTTCTTACCAGTTTTCATAAGAAAGAGTTGTATGTGATACAATCAAAGTTTTGTCGATCCTAAGGATGCTAAAAGGTATGCTGGCTCCAGCGATCCTTCTATGGACTAGAGCAAGCATCTCGGAGTCAGAATATATGCTTTGATGGAGTGATCAAAGCTTTTAGGTTTATACAATGTTTGCTAGAAACTTGTATTTACAAGAAAGTGAGTGGGAGCACTACAACATTTCTGATAAGTATATGTGGATGACATATTATTGATCCGAAATAATGTAGAATTTCTGGAAAGCATAAACGGTTGTTTGAAGAGTGTTTTTTTAAGGAAGACCTGGATAAAGCTGCTTACATATTGGGCATCAAGATCTATAGAAATAGATCAAGACGCCTGATGATACTTTCAAAGAACGCACACCTTGACATGTTTTTGAAGGAGTTCAAAATAGATCAGTCAAAGAAGGGGTTCTTACCTGAGTTGTAAGGTGTGAAGTTGAGTAAGACTCAAAGCTTGACCACGGCAGAAGAAAGAGGAAGGACGAAGGTTGTCCCCTATGCTTTTGTCATAGGCTCTATACGGTATGCCATGCTGAGTACCGCACCAGATGTGTGCCTTTCCACATGTCTGGCAAGAGGGTACAAAGGTGATCTGGGAATGGATCACCAGATAGCTCAAAATTATCCTTAGAGGAATAAGGAAATGTTTCTCGGTTATGGAGGTGATAAAGAGTTCGACGTAAAGAGTTACGTCGATGCAAGCTTAACACCTATCCGGATAGCTCTGAGTAGAGATACCGGATACGTATAATGGAGCAACAATTTGGAATAGCTCCAAGTGGAACGTGGTAGCAGCATCTACGATATGACATAAAGTTTTGCGAAATACATAGGGATCTGAATATGGCAAGACCCGTTGACTACAACCTCTCTCACAAGCATAACATGATCAAACCTAGAACAATTTGAGTGTTAATCACATAGTGATGTGAACTAGGTTATTGACTCTAGTAAACTCTTTGGATGTTGGTCACATGGCGATGTGACCTGTGAGTGTTAATCACATGGCGATGTGAACTAGATTACTGACTCTAGTGCAAGTGGGAGACTGTTGGAAGTATGCCCTAGAGGCAATAATAAATTAGTTATTATTATATTATATTTCATTGTTCATGATAATCGTTTATTATCCATGCTAGAATTGTATTGATAGGAAACTCAGATACATGTGTGGATACATAGACAACACCATGTCCCTAGTAAGCCTCTAGTTGACTAGCTCGTTGATCAATAGATGGTTACGGTTTCCTGACCATGGACATTGGATGTCGTTGATAACAGGATCACATCATTAGGAGAATGATGTGATGGACAAGACCCAATCCTAAGCCTAGCACAAGATCGTGTAGTTCGTTTGCTAAAGCTTTTCTAATGTCAAGTATCATTTCCTTAGACCATGAGATTGTGCAACTCCCGGATACCGTAGGAATGCTTTGGGTCTACCAAACGTCACAACGTAATTGGGTGGCTATAAAGGTTCACTACAGATATCTCTGAAAGTGTCTGTTGGGTTGGCACGAACCGAGACTGGGATTTGTCACTCCGTGTAAACGGAGAGGTATCTCTAGGCCCACTCGGTAGGACATCATCATAATGTGCACAATGTGATCAAGGAGTTGATCACGGGATGATGTGTTACGGAACGAGTAAAGAGACTTGCCGGTAACGAGATTGAACAAGGTATCGGGATACCAACGATCGAATCTCGGGCAAGTATCGTACCGATGGACAAAGGGAATTGTATACGGGATTGATTGAATCCTTGACATCGTGGTTCATCCGATGAGATCATCGTGGAGCATGTGGGAGCCAACATGGGTATCCAGATCCCGCTGTTGGTTATTGACCGGAGAGTTGTCTCGGCCATGTTTGCATGACTCCCGAGCCCGTAGGGTCTACACACTTAAGGTTCGATGACGCTAGGGTTATAGGGAAAGTATGTACGCGGTTACCGAATGTTGTTCGGAGTCCCGGATGAGAGGACGTCACGAGGAGTTCCGGAATGGTCCGGAGGTAAAGATTGATATATAGGAAGTATGGTTTTGGCCACCGGAAGTGTTCCGGGCATCACCGGTAGTGTACCGGGACCACCGGAGGGGTCCGGGGGTCCACCAGGTGGGGCCACCAGCCCCGGAGGCCTACATGGGCCAATAGTGGGAAGGGACCAGCCCCTAGGTGGGCTGGGGCGCCTCCCACCAAGGCCCAAGGCGCCTCCAAGAGGGGAGGAGGGCAAACCCTAGGGCAGATGGACCCTAAGGCCCACCCCGGGTGCGCCTCCCCCTCTCCCCCTTGTGTCCGCCACCCTAGATGGGATCTAGGGCTGCCGCCACCCCTAGGGAGGAAACCCTAGGTGGGGGCGCGGCCCTCCCTCTCCCCCTATATATAGTGGAGGCAAAGGGGCAGCCCAACACATGAAGTTCCTCCCCTGTTGGCGCAGCCCTACCCCTCTCCCTCCTCGTCTCTCGTAGTGCTTGGCGAAGCCCTGCTGGAGTCCCGCGCTCCTCCACCACCACCACGCCGTCGTGCTGCTGCTGGATGGAGTCTTACCCAACCTCTCCTTCTCCCCTTGCTGGATCAAGGCGTAGGAGACGTCACCGGGCTGTACGTGTGTTGAACGCGGAGGTGCCATCCGTTCGGCACTAGGATCATCGGTGATTTGGATCACGACGAGTACGACTCCATCAACCCCGTTCACTTGAACGCTTCCGCTTAGCGATCTACAAGGGTATGCAGATGCACTCTCCTTCCCCTCGTTGCTAGATTACGCCATAGATTGATCTTGGTGATGCGTAGAAAATTTTAAATTTCTGCTACGATCCCCAACACGTATGTGATTCTATCCTTCCTGTTCGAGATTGTGGTAGAATTCATGTTTCTAGTGTGTGCCTAGATGTGATCTGTTCATCTGCTATGCTAGTTTGCATGGTTAGTTTAATCTCTGCTACTGTAGTCATGATTTATCTTATAATTATTCGGATTAAATCTCGTAGTAACTTGCTCATATTTTCAACAATCCAAAAACCTGATTATAGGCAATTTACTCCGAGTGGTTTTGCTGCGCATCTGAACTCACCTGCCTTTAAGGGGGCGCAATATAAGAGGTGGCGCACGAGAGCAGTCTACTGGTTTCAGACCATGGGCTGCTATGACGCCCCCAAGGGCAAGCCTGAGGGCGATCTTAATCCAGCACAGCTTGAAGCTTTCGAGAAGATCGATACCCTCTTTAAAGGCGCTCTTTTGAGTGTTCTTGATGACTCCATTGTGGATTCGTATATGTCGTTTGACAACGGCAAGGACATGTGGGCTGCGCTCGAGGCCAAGTTTGGTGCCTCGGACGCCGGCAGCGAGTTGTACGTCATGGAGCAATTCTATGAATACAAGATGACTGATGAGCGCCCTGTTGTATAGCAGGCTCATGAGATACAGTCGCTCGCAAAAGAATTTGAGTACTTCAAGTGTGTGTTGCCGGACAAATTTGTTGCCGGAGGCATCATTGCCAAGCTTCCACCTTCGTGGAACAATTTTGCTACTTCCCTGAAACACAAGAGACAGGAGTTTTCCGTTGCGGATCTCATTGGTACTCTTGATGTTGAAGAGAAGGCGAGAGCAAAGGACACACATGCTTGAGTTGCTGAGGGAGGTTCTAGTGCCCACATGGTACAAAAGAAGAACTCCCGGCCCAACAAGTTCAAAAACAATAAGAACAAAACTCAGGGCAAAGGCAAGTTTGATACAAAGAACAAGCCATCACATTCTACCAACTTCAAGAAGAATTCTCGTAAGAAGGGGAAGGGACTTTGCCATGTTTGCGGTGATCCTAATCACTGGGCTCCTAAGTGTCCTAACCGCTTTGAGGAGCGCGAACATGAGAAGAGCGGCAAGTCCGCTAATGTTGTCATCGGTGATATTGATATGAAGGAATCAGGGTACGGTATTTTTCCTACCATCCTTTCAATATTTCAATCCCCTGATTGGTTAATTGACACCGGTGCCAATGTACATGTTTGTGCTGACGCCTCCATGTTTTCTTCTTACTAGGCAACAGGGACTTCACCCGTGCTGATGGGGAACGGGTCACATGCCATCGTTCGAGGTGTTGGTACGGTCGATCTGAAGTTTACTTCGGGGAAGACTGTGCGTCTGAAGAACGTTCATCATGTGTCGTCCATAAATAAAAATCTCGTTAGCGGTTCCTGTTTATGTCGAGATGGTTTTAAGTTGGTTTTCGAATCCAATAAAGTTGTAATTTCTAAGTATGGACAATTTTTTGGAAAAGGTTATGAGAGCGGAGGCTTGTTCCGCCTGTCTTTATCAGATATTTGCACTAAAGTTATTAATAATGTTTGCCACAACAATGAGTCTGATATTTAGCATTCACGACTTTGTCACATTAACTTTGGTTGCATGACGCGGCTAGCCAATATGAATTTAATTCCGAAAATCTCTACTGTCAAAGGCTCTAAGTGCCAAGTATGTGTGCAAGCTAAGCAACCTCGCAAGTCCCATAAGACGGCAGAGGCAAGAGACTTGGCGCCACTAGAGCTTATACATTCTGATCTTTGTGAGATGAATGGCGTGTTGACAAAAGGTGGAAAGAGATACTTCATGAAATTGATTGATGACTCCACTAGATATTGTTATGTGTATCTCCTGAAATCAAAAGATGAGGCTTTAACTTTCTTCAAAAACTATAAAGCTGAGGCAGAGAACCAACTTGATCAAAAAATTAAACGGCTTAGGTCCGATCGTGGTGGAGAGTATTTTTCCAATGAATTTGATCTGTTTTGTGCGGAACATGGTATAATCCATGAGAGGGCGCCTCCCTACTCACCTCAGTCAAATGGGGTAGCCGAAAGAAAGAACCGAACTCTAACTGATATGGTTAACACCATGTTAGACACATCAGGTCTTTCCAAGGAATGGTGGGGGGAGGCGCTAATGACTGCATGTCATGTCCTAAACCGAGTTCCCACAAAGCATAAGACCATGACTCCGTTTGAGGAATGGGAAAGGAAAAGATCGAAACTCTCTTACCTACGTACTTGGGGTTGTTTGGCAAAAGTCAATATACCAATTCCCAAGAAGCGCAAGCTTGAACCAAAAACCGTGGATTGTGTTCTTCTGGGCTATGCTTTTCATAGCAACGGCTATAGATTTTTGATAATAAAATCTAAGATATCCGACATGCATGTTGGTACGATTATGGAGTCGGATGATGCAACTTTCTTTGAGGACATATTTCCTATGAAGGATATGTCGAGTTCATCAAATCAGGAGATACCTACTCCATCTAGTGAGGAATTCACTGTAATTCCTGAACCCACCATTGCGATGGAACACGTTGAGAATCCTGTTGAGGGTGACAACGGAACTCCTGTGAGGAGTAAGAGACAGAGGACTGCAAAGTCCTTTGGTGATGATTTCATTGTGTACCTCGTGGATGACACACCCATGACTATTTCAGAAGCCTATGTATCTCCTGATGCTGACTACTGGAAGGAAGCTGTACGTAGCGAGATGGATTCCATCTTAGCTAACGGTACCTGGGAGATCACTGACCATCCTTATGGGTGCAAACCTGTAGGATGTAAGTGGGTGTTCAAGAAGAAGCTTAGACCTGATGGTACGATTGAAAAGTACAAGGCACGACTTGTGGCCAAGGGTTATACCCAGAAAGAAGGTGAAGGCTTCTTTGACACTTACTCACCCGTGGCTAGACTGACCACAATTCGGGTGCTACTATCACTGGCTGCCTCACATGGTCTTCTCATTCATCAAATGGACGTTAAGACAGCTTTCCTCAATGGAGAGTTGAAGGAGGAAATTTACAAGGATCAGCCAGATGGTTTTGTAGTACCTGGTCAGGAAGGAAAGGTGTGCAAGTTATTAAAGTCTTTATATGGCCTTAAACAAGCTCCTAAGGAGTGGCATGAGAAGTTCGAAAGAACATTAACTGCTGTCGGCTTTGTAGTAAACGATGGTGACAAGTGCGTGTACTATCGCTATGGTGGGGGCGAAGGAGTTATTCTTTGTCTGTATGTCGACGACATACTGATCTTTGGAACCAAACTTGATTTAATCAAGGAGGTTAAGGATTTCTTATCTCGCTGTTTTGAGATGAAGGATCTAGGAGTAACTGATGTTATCTTAAACATCAAGCTGTTGAGAGATGAGAATGGTGGGATCACACTGCTTCAGTCTCACTGTTTGGAAAAGGTCTTGAGTCGTTTTGGGTATAGCGACTGCACGCCTTCTCCAACTCCATATGATGCTAGTGTGTTGCTTCGAAAGAACCGACGGATTGCTAGAGATCAACTGAGGTATTCTCAGATTATTGTCTCACTTATGTATTTGGTGAGTGCCACGAAGCCTGACATCTCTTTTGCTGTGAGCAAGCTGAGTCGGTTTGTGCCAAAACCGGGAGATGATCATTGGCATGCGCTTGAGAGAGTTATGCATTATTTGAAAGGCACCGCGAGCTATGGGATTCACTACACCGGGTATCCAAGGGTACTGGAGGGTTATAGTGACTCAAACTGGATATCTGATGCTGATGAGATTAAGGCCACAAGTGGTTATGTTTTCACATTTGGTGGTGGCGCTGTTTCCTGGAAGTCTTGCAAGCAGACCATCTTAACGAGGTCAACTATGGAAGCAGAACTCACAACATTAGACACTGCCACTGTTGAAGCAAAGTGGCTTCGTGAACTCTTGATGGACTTACCTATGGTTGAAAAACCAATACCCCCTATCCTGATGAACTGTGATAATCAAACTGTGATCGTCAAAATAAACAGTTCAAAGGACAATATGAAGTCCTCAAGGCATGTGAAGAGGAGACTGAAATCTGTCAGAAAATTGAGGAACTCTGAAGTTATTACGTTGGATTATATTCAAACGTCGAAAAATTTGGCAGATCCCTTCACAAAGGGTCTATCACGTAATGTGATAGATAATGCATCGATGGAGATGGGTCTGAGACCCACCGCATGAGTTGTCCATAGTGGTAACCCACTCTATGTGATCGGAGATCCCGTGAAGTAGAAGTGGGAGACAAGCTGTTGGTCAGCTGGGAGGAGAGTATCCCTATATTACCTATCCCACTCCATGAAGATGCAATACTCTCCTGATCTGCATGGCAGGTTGATACTTATCTTAATGTGTTCCAAGTGGCTTATTCGGGTAAGCAGAGATGTTGTCCTGCAGAACATCTTCTGAGGAACACACCTATATGAATTTGACTGTTAACGTCGCAGTCTGTGAGAATTGGGTGTTCTCTAATAAATTCATGAAAAGGCCCTGGAGTATGACGTATACGCTCCACCCACTGGGAAGCCTTGCGGCAGCCCAGTATCGGTCAAGAATTTGTGTGAAATTAGTCTCGCAGAAAACTTGTAGTTCAAGGCATAGTCCACTATTCAAGTTGTGATCTAGTGTAGCATAAATCTCTAAGTGGAAGTTCAACTTCACAGTCTCCACTAAGCACCGGTATAAAAACAATGTTTTGAAACTAAATGATGAGATGTGCCAATGGGACTTTGTGGGGGATTATTGGAATTTTGCTAGTAGGCCTTTGGCCCAAAGCCCAACTAAAATTCTGAAATTCTCTTGGCCCATTCATGCACATATGTGAGTGGAGTGAGTGAGGCTAAAGTTTAGTCCCACCCCGAAAGTTGAGAGAGAGAGTTGCACCTCTTTATAAGGTGAGCTCTTCTACCACTTGTATGAGCATGAGAAGAGGAGACCTACACGCGCGCTCCTCCTCCTCCTCGCCCGCCTCGCCATGTCACGCCACGCCACGCCTCGTCACGACACGCCGCGGGTTGCGGGATTGAGCCGAGCCGAGGACAGAGCTATGCACATTGTCTATATTTTTGCTGCTCAGGAAAAATTAATGAGTCATTAATTAATAATTAACGGACGCGTTAATTACTGAACCGTTTCCGATTCTACGTCTACCCTAGCCGCCGCCGCTTCGTATGGTTTCTCACCACCGTTCCAGATCATTGTGCCGCCAAGCAAGTCTTCTCCATCCCTCCTTTCGGCGTGCACCGGGAGAAGGTACAGCAGGCCTCCGGAACCCCGCCTCTCGTGATCCTGTACGGGAGAGGGGCGACCAGGTTTTTGGGGAGCGCACTCGCGCGACTGCTGGCAGCAACGACTTCGCGAACGACGACTTCTTTCCCGACCTCGGCAACCTCATCCTCGACGACATGGGCGACAACGTCAACGCCGGCGGTGCTGCTCCCGCTGCACCGTATGTGATTCTATCCTTCCCGTTCGAGATCGTGGTAGAATTCATGTTTCTAGTATGTGTCCTAGATGTGATCTGTTCATCTGCTATGCTAGTTTGCATGATTAGTTTAATCTCTGCTACTGTAGTCATGATTTATCTTATAATTATTTGGATTAAATCTCGTAGTAACTTGCTCATATTTCCAACACCATTGGTTATAAACAAGTTTTGATTCCATGCTATTCCATGAAATCTGTCGTGTAATTGATATCGTACCATTTCCGTGAAAAAAGTAATTGATATTTTACCAAATACCAACGTGCAACAGATATATCTTTACCTAATATAACGTGCAACTAATATCCTATCTAATATAAACGTGCATTGCACGTACATTATTACTATTAAGTAGAGGGAAAGGACAAGGTCCCAGGGTATCATACAGAACATCTCCACAGCCGGAGGCTGGCTGAGGGAGAGCACCTCAAATTCGAATCAGAACAAAAAAAGAGAAAGAAAAAAGAGGGGCCGCACAGCATCAGTTGTTTGTGCGTTTGGCTTTCATGAAAAAATTTACACCTTATATTTTGGAACGGAGTCAAACTATGATCAAAGTTTGAGCCAAAATACAAGATGTACTCCTTAAAGATTGAAAAAATAACATCCCTGTCACAATTCAGAAATCACGAGCGAAACATTACGGCTGAATCTCTCCAGGAAAAAACATATCAAACCATCAGAGTTCATACATCTGGCAGGCATCAACCATCAAGAACCAAAGCACAACCAAGCTCGCAACCACACGCACACATAGCATAGCATAGCACATCATTATTACACAACAACTCCAACGCCCGAGCTCACTCACGGTCTAAAACAGGTTCTGGCAGGACTTGTCCTGGTCGGACCGGTGCGCTCGCCGCTTGCTGCTCCCCGTGCCCGAGGTGGGCTTGTGATGGTGGTCGGAGCTCTTCGACATCGGCCTGCGGCGCGAGCTGGAGAGGTGGGGGTCCGGCCTTGCCTTGCTGCGGTGAGAGCTCAAGGATTCCTCATACTCCTGGCAAGAAGTTCAGGGTCGAGATGAGAGAAATGCTTTTTGGCTGCTCGAGGATGAAATAAGGGCGAAAATGGATGAAAATTGTGCTGGCAGTAGGCGGTGATACCTCGGATCTGCTCTTGGAGAAAGGTGTTAGGCAGGGGTTGAGATCTTTGACGAACATTTCGTCAGGGCTACCATAGTTTGGTGGCGTCTCCGCTTCGCCGATGCTGCACTCCTGCGATGACAGCACATAGGAAAAATGGACACGATCAGTCATTCAAGTCACACAGATAGGTGGCCATCAGTCATGCAATGTAGGATTCATTTGTGTAGGGGGTATTTTTATGCTCTTGTTGCAACAGATAGTTTGCAAACGGCAAGAATGATAAAGCTCTTGAGAAGAGTTGGAACTTGGAGTCTGGAACAGACTAAACAAATTATAACCATGAAACATAGGTAAGGGATTGTCCTTGCAAATTTGGCGGCGCAGAAAGTGTTCTCAAATATCACTTGGAAAAAAATAAAGAGTATGAACTGAATATGAGATAAATCTAACAACTTAACATCAAAACAAGTTAAGAACAATTGGAAGTTGTTAACAATGTGGTGTGCCCGTATTTAAAAAAAGAAAGCAGGACAAAGCATGAGACAGTAGACTAAAGTTACTCCTGCTGTATCTGAATTAAGGTGTGAGGTGTACTTTTGATTAAGTCATCAAAGTCCATGAGAATATTGATAATAATGGGCATTCCTCCAAAAAGGACATAAGAAACATGCAAACCAAAACGTTCTAGAAGCGCATTCCAAATATTAAAAGCATGGTTCTAAAAAAAGCCTTTGCAGATATATTTTCCATTTGTATAGCTTAATGGCTGTTAAACATTTGCTAGGGCCATTTAATAGTAATAAATACTCCCTTCGTTTATTTTTAGTCTGCATATAAGATTTGGTCAAAGTCAAACTTTATCAACTTTGACTAAGTTTATAGAAAAAAATATCAAGATTCACAATATGAAATCAATATTGTTAGATGCATCATGAAATTAGTTTTCATACCATATAGCTTTAGTATTGCAAATGTTGATATTTTTTCCAACAAAGTTGGTCAAACTTTACAAAGTTTGACTTTGACCAAATCTTATATGCAGACTAAAAACAAACAGAGGGAGTATATGATCCCCTCTACCAATTGTAACATGGCACAGTACATTAGTAGTATGAATCTTTTATCAGAGCATAATTCGGTCAAATCTTCTCCTTTCACTGTTTCCATGGACAATTTGCGTAGCAAAGATTGACCTGGATCGTCCTGTGTGCTCTTTTTCATGTATAAATATGTATACTTTTCTCTGATTCTTAAATAGTAAAATCTTGTAGAAGGCCGTTTGCCAGTGGCCGGTGGGGTGACCGTTTGTTAACCATTTGCAGTTATGAAGACATCAAATTCTGGCATTGGCATGGTTGGCCTCTGGATTATTACTCCTAAATCAGCAATAATTAATATGGATATCAGCGACAATTAATATGGATCGAAGGGGATATTATTTTTGAACCATAGCACATGGATTAGCAGGTTCCGAAAGATATGTGTGTTGCAAACGTAGTCACACAAGTCTGAATTCAAGAAAACAACCAAAAGCAATTTGCGGAATAATATGTACACCATCTAATAGTGACAAATAAAATTGTTGAAGCATCTGCAAAACAAAACTGGCATATACACGTTCAATCTTAACAAAAGAACTGTGCAGCAAACGATCATACCAGAGAGAAGGCGGTCTCCTCGTTAAGCACGGGCGTGCTTGGGGAGGAGCAATATTCATCATCAAAACATGATCTTGAGGTGTTCTTCTCGGCCTTCACCTGAAACAATAGCAACCGAACATTAGATTGGTACTGAAAGATTGCACTAGGATTAGGAATGCATCAGAAATCGTAAGAACATGCCTGGGCGAGCTCATCGGCGAGGCATTGGATCTGCCCGGTGAGAGCCGAAATCTCATCCCGGACGTGGCGGTCCGGCTCAGTGTCCGGGAACAGGACGGCGTCCTTGAGCGTGCTGATCTCCTCCCGCTGGCGCAGGCACAGATCCTTGAGCCGCTCTACCTACTCACCATTACCACGATTACTCCATCAGCAATTGATAACACAGGAGGAGGAAGGGATGTGTGTTCACTAGCAGCGGCGCACCTCCCTGTCCTTCTGCTGGAGCTGGAGGCGGAGCGCGGCGATCTCGTCCTCCTGCTCCTTGTTCTGCGACAGGAGCTCCCGCTCGCTGCGGAGCACCATGGCGAGCGTCCGCGTGTTGGCGTTGCCGCTGTTCTTGACCTCGGTGAGGGCCTTCTTCTTGGCCTCCGGCGGCGCCTTCTGGAACAGCTTCCGCGACAGACCGGGCAGCTTGGCCCCGCTGCCGTTCTTCGCGGGGGCGGCGGCGGCGGCGGGAGGGACGGGGAGCAGGTTCTTGGCGCTGGGCTTCTTGTCCATGGAGATGAGCCGCCGGAGCACGGAGCCCAGGTTGCCGTGCGGCTGGGGCTGCGGCGCCTGGCAGCGCAGGTCGCCGCGGCCGGATCTGACGGCGACCAGCGCGCGGCTCCCGTGCTGCTGCCCCGGCGTCCCCGATGCGGCGGCGGCGGGCCCGGCGCGGCGCGGGGACGGGGAGGGCGACGGGGAGTCGTCGTAGGAGGCGTAGCGCGAGGCCGCGGCCGCCTTCCTCATCTCTCTCTCCTCCTGCTAGCCGCGCTGCCGGAGCTGCCGCCGCTTGGCTGTGGCCTGTGGCTAGAGTGGAGTGTGGTGTCGTGACGCCGCTTTGGTGCGCGGCGTGGCTTTTCGCGTGGAGGGATTGGGGGGTGGAGCGGAGCGGCCGGCGGCGTTCGAAATTCGAATGGAGCAGCAAATGATGGCGTCGTGTTGCGTTTCGGGCTCTCTTTTTTGGTGCCTACTGTGGCATGGCAGTGTCGGCGCCTTTTGCTGCACTCCGGGCAGGGCAGGGAGGGTCGGGTCGGGTCTGGGCTGCCACGTTCGGGGAGGAGGAGGGATCCAAAGTTGAGGTTTCGGACGGGGTCCATAGCCGGGCGTATTTCGTTCCGCCATGGCGTTTTGCGGGGTTTGATCACACAAGTGATTTTTTTCCCCAATTTTCTTTTGGGAATCGTTGGAGAACGGCGCACTGTACGAATTTTCCGCCGTGCGCCCACGCAATTAGCCCCCTGCGCGAGACACGTGTATTTGGTGGACCCAGTCAGACCGCTCCTTCCTGCCTTATCTTTTCCCCTCGCACTTCATCCCCTACCTTCAGCCACACCCCTCCCAGCGCCATGTTTCTTCTCTCTCTTCCATCTCCTTCGCCGCCCATCCCCTTCTTCCCTGCAACAAAATAAGATGAGGAGGGGCACAAAAAGCTGGCGCGCGACGCGCCCTGGCCGCTGCAAGGAACCTTGCGGCAGCTGCAAGCGAATGTCATGGCTGGCTTCGAGCGCTCCTCTCCATGGTCGCCGCAGCCGAACGCGCTAGTCACCATGGCTAGCTTCCGATTTCCTTCCGTGAGAGCCGCATCCCGGACGACGGTGGTGGTGCTGGAGCCGTTCAAGCGATGAGCTTCAACCGGCAAGGCGAGGACCTCACTGACCGGAAAGCTGCAACCGGCCACACAATATGCTGGAAGCGGTGTTCTCTGGAGCTGGAACCATCGTCCATTTTTGCTGCAATCAGCAACCGTCATGGGGTGAAGAAGGCGAGGTACGGTGCTACTACCCAATAGTTTTTTTGCTGGAACCGGATCCTGGAGATGCTGGAACCATCTTTTTTTTTGCTGCAACCAGCAGCTGCCGGGGTGAAGACGTCGATGTACGGTGTTACTACCATATAGTTTTTTTGCTGGAAGCGAACGGAGAAAAGGTTGCAACCTCTATTGCTCGGTGATGCAACGGGACGGCGTCGAGATGTGTTTTGCTGGAACCGGCAAAAAAAATGCTGGAACCCATAAGAATTTTTGCTGGGAAGATACACAAGAATTTTTGCAGTGGTTGACGTGATGGTGGTTCTTTTTGCTGGATTCGATGATTTTTTTGCTGCAACCATCATGTGATTTTGCTACTACTCGCAAACTAATGAAGTTTGTGTTTTTGCCGAGGACAAGGTGGTTCGACCTGAACGACGGTGATGAGCGGAGGCGCCGACGGTGCCTCAGGGATGTTACAACCATGGTGACTAGAGCTGGAACCGGCCGACGGACGAGCTGCAGGCGTCAATGTCATGTGGCGGCCGAGGTATGGGTGCAGGTGGCACGGGTGGCCGGCGAGCAAGAGACGAGTTCTTTTTGGTGCTGGGGCCGGCGTTGCAGCGATTAATCTGGTCGAGGAGGAGCGGCGCTGCCTCCGGCGAGGAGCGGCGTCGCGGCAGGGGACCATCTGTAGATTTGGTCAACGGGTACGAGCAGAAGAAAGGGCAAAGGCGCGAGATGAGCTGGGCGTCGGGCGGAATCTAACGACCCCGCAGCTCGCATCGTATGGCTGGGTGCTACCGGCCCAAAGTTTGGACCGGCGCGCCGCGCTTATCATTCCCTTTTCTTTTTGAGACAAGTGACGTTTTCCCAAATGATAAGGGCATAGCCAACGGGTCACATTGGACAGGTGCTCCAGGTCTTCTCGTTGGATTCAACAGTCCAGCTCATATCAAACTGCTGCTTGCAGATGAAAGCGGACTCCTGCAGAGAGAGGAACTCGTCTCCTCGCTGCCAAAAGGAAGATAAAGAGGAAAAAGCAAGAGAAATGGCGCCCGGTTGCTGTGCTCATGCTCTCCTGGTTCGAGAAAAGGACGAGCACTCATTCCTCCTTTGTATGCGTCACTAGTCCTATAGACGGTGGCTCGCGTTGAGTGGCTAGAGTCATAGACTTTTTCTTTTAAAAAAAGATGACCTCCTGTCTCTGCATCTAGGCGATGCATATGACCACTTTATTAATTATTATCACTAGACTTTACAAAGTCAAACAACAGCAGGACTAAAGTCACCGTCTAAACAATAACTGTTGTTACACCTATCCAATTGATGAAGAGGCGCAGATAGTCTGGGCTTAATACCAAACAGACATCGCAGCCAAACCTAAACATTTAAGACCTGAGGTCCCAATCAGGATGCCTGCCGGGTATGAGGCCGCCGCAACCACCTGCCACCAATCCATCTTCAGAACTGTACTGTTGCATGTCCCGTGCAAGGTCTCTCTGCCATCGACGCCACCACGACGCCCGACAACGTCATCCTCCTGCGCGAGTCCATCCTCCCACAGCGAACTCCGAATCTGCACCACGCCACGCCGTCAAGATCCGACGCCATCAGTGTGTCGGATGAATCACCGCTCCACCAAAGAATCCGTCCTCTAATCCCTCGATCACGTGTGTACCTCCAATGATGCCCCCAAGGAAGGAACGACACCAGAGCGCCGCCGTCATCCG
Source organism: Triticum urartu (assembly GCF_003073215.2). NCBI lineage: Eukaryota > Viridiplantae > Streptophyta > Magnoliopsida > Poales > Poaceae > Triticum > Triticum urartu. The sequence goes on from NC_053026.1 coordinate 552,409,561, forward strand.
ATCATCCGATTTAGGGTTTCCCCCGAAGATAGCAAAGAGTGGCCTTGAACTTCTCCACGGTGATGCCTTCAAGAAGGGAACGGCGCAGATAGCGCCGCCACCGCCGGCCTTAAAAGACGCCGAAGGCAAGTTTTCACCCAGATCAGTTCGAAGGGATCCAATTCTCATGCACGGGCCGCCGTCACCACCAGCACCACCAGGTAGAACCCTAGAACACCAGCAGCTCAGTGAGCCGCCGGCACCACTGCATCCAGATCGCCGGCCACGTCAGGCCGCCGCCATCCCCGCGCCGTCCGGATCAGAGACGGAGCCGCCGACCGCGCACAGGGACCACCGCCGCATGCACACGCCGGAGCGCCACCGAGAGGCCAGCGCCCGCCACCACTTGCCGAGGGCCGCCGCCACGTGCCCCGAGCGAACTCCCACACACACCAGGGGAAACCGCGAGCGTGAGCCCTGCCGTCGCCCCCAATCCCGCGCCGGCGCGCCCCGCCTCCAGTGCGCCGCGATCCGCCCGCGCCAGATCCAGCGAGTCATGGGAGAAGAGATCCCGCCGCCGCCGCCGCCGACCGGGCTTTGCCCGACGGCGGCGAGGAGGAGAGGTCGGGGGAGGGACAAGGACGCGGCGGCGCTAGGGTTCCCCCCAGTCGCCGCGCAGGGGCGACACGGAGAAGTCCTTTAAAAATGGGGGCTTTTTTATGGGGGAGAATTTCACTTCCCCGGCCTCTGCACCAACTAGGGATGCATACGACCATTTTTAGTATGAGTACCAAGATAAACATGGTCCTCGAATTTTTTTAAATGAGTATCAAGATATTTTTTGATGAGTGGTTCCACCACACACCAAACTTGATCCTCAATAAATGGGGGAAAACCCCTGTGCATCACCTGTCAATTATAGGAATTGAACTCGGGTCATTAGGCTGCACAACCGCATGCCCAACCACTGAGCTAGAGTCATAGACTATGGTCTCATTTTTATTTGCTGTCGTGGATGTACTGAGGCAGCACCAAGTGTTGCCTCCATTATACATGCCCTAAGCGGCACATGTGTGGCATGAATCACTCCAGACCTGACTTTTTTATAACTAAAGTTATCATCTAAAAAATTAAACTTGTCATCAGAAAAGAAAGTTGTCATGATTAACAACTAAAGTTGCCATCCCTGCGCCACTAAAATTGCCATCAAAATTGTTCGGAGTTGACATGTGTTCGTGTTACACGTGTGGCACTTATGAGGGTCCTTTTTCCGCAAAAGATCCCGTGAGCGATATACTAGTTAATAAGAGTTAAATGCAGAAAATCACCTCATTAAAGGCTAGGTTATGAGGAAATACAGTTCTACAATTTTATTTTATGTCTATACGGGTTCTAGCTACATTCTTTGTCCGAGCTTATGCTCCAAACCAGCCTATACGCAAGATCCATCGTAGCTAGAAGAAGCCAAGCGAGGGTGCTGTTAAAGTCAATGTTGATGCATCATTTCATGTGGAAAATATGACAGGAGCCCGCAGGGAGATAGCTCGAGATGATCGAGGTAATTTTCTGGCAGCAGAGACCCATGTGCTACCCCATGTTTCTAGTGCTGATTCAGCAGAAGTAGGCTATCCCAAGTGGTTTGATCCTAGCTGAAAAATTGGGGTGCACTAAACTCAACATCGAGTCTGACAGTATGGTGGCATTAGAGGCCATCTCTGATCGAAATGCTTATATGGGAACTGATGTTCCAATCATTGCAGAGTGTTCTCTCATGGCCATGGAGTTTGCTAGCATCGTTTTGTCCACTTCAGCAGAGAAGCAAATATGGTAGCAGATTGCTTGGCAAAACACTATTTTAGCATTAATGAGTCTGAATCTTGGGAATCCAATGTCCCCGAATTCATTCTTCATCACTATGTAAACACCTTGCTATTATTTGATGAATAAAGTTGTTATGATAAAATAAAACACCTAATCTATGGTAAACCTTTTGTGTAAATCACTGACTGGCCGATTAGAGCGTTTTGATGACGTTTCTGACAAGTGGGTGCGGCTGCTGCCTTTTGATGAGGTGGCATAACAGCTCACCAGGCGGCGTTAGACGAGGTTTGGTCAAAATTTACAAAATACTCTCTCGGTTATGTAGGCAAACAAACAGGATGCAGAACTTGGCCCAAAGCCTGCATCATTCCCTCCGTGTAGGCTCTGTTGGGCCAAACCCTGGGGAAACAAACACGCCCTTGGTGTGTCGCGGTAATCGCCGCTTCAGGTGTGGAAGACCAAGGCACCCTTAGCTAGCAATATGGGATACCCGGACATGTAAGAAATAAGGGTTTTGCGTCTTCTCGAGCAATTTCTTCATCGGAGAATTTGCTTGACCGATCTGCCACCGCTCGACTCCCCTTCTCCCCTTTACATGCTCGGGCTGACTAAGGGGATGGCTAGCCCGTCTACCCGGCCTTGATAGGGATCAGTGTGACATATGGTTTAGGTTAATCTACATCAGATTTTCGACAAGGCGTCATGGTAGACTCGACACTCGCGCAAGGGCATGGATGGGGAAAAGAATAGAAGATTGATATTCAAGAGTTAATGAAGAAATTGTACCTGAATGATACGTCTCCACCGTATCTATAATTTATGAAGTATTCATGTTATATTTACATCATTATATATGGTTTTAGTGTGCTTTTATATTATTTTTATAGACTAATTTATTAATCTAGTGTTTAGTGTTAGTTCTTTTTTTTTGCATATTTTGGTTTTGTAGAGAAAATCCATATATAGGAAGGTCCAAACATGATGAAAATTTATGATGACTTTTTATGGAAAATAAGAAACCCTAGAAGCTTTGGGAGAGGACCAGAAGATGGATGTGGGGCCCACAAACCCAGTGGTGCGGCCTACCCCCTGGTCGCGCCATCCAAGCTTGTGGGGCTCTCGTGGCTCCGTTTGATCTAATTCTTAGCTTATAAATTCACATATTTGAAAAACCTCGGAGCAAGACCTGAAACAATTTATTTGCCGCCGCAAGCCTCTATTCCGAAGCGATCTCATCTCGAGGCCTTTTCCGGCACTCAAGCGGAGGGGGAACTCATCCATGGAGGCCTCTTCATCAACCTTGTTGTCTCCATGGTGATAGTGAGTAGTTCATCCTTGGGGCTAAGGGTTTGTACCAGTAGCTATGTGTTTGATCTCTCTCTCTCTCTCCCACGTTCTTGATGGATTCCGATCTTGATTGTACCATGAGCTTGATTAATAGAGTGGGATATTACGATGTCCATCTCCCTCTATATCCTTTTGTGGTTAATTGAGTCTTACTCTTTGAAGTTTCTTTATGTTGGATTGAATATTTTAGATTTGAGATTACTTGATGCATGTCTACTAATTAAATTGCGGATACCTATGGTGACATTGGGGTAATTTAGGCATAAAGGTTGAACGATCTATATTATGGTCTTGTCGTAGTACGATCTCCAGGGTTATCCATTACACTTTGGGGGTGGTTCAATAGATTGATTGGAAACACAACTTTGAGGTGGTTTGCTACCTACGCGATTTCATCCTACTTTCTCCGACAGAAATAAAAACTTTGGAGTGATTATTTTCTGCACTTTGAGGGATTACCATGATGTTCAATTATGTTGATTACACTAGTGAAAGTATGTGAAGGAAATATGCCCTAGAGGCAATAATAAAGTTGTTATTTATATTTCCTTATATCATGATAAATGTTTATTATTCATGCTAGAATTGTATTAACCGGAAACTTAGTACATGTGTGAATACATAGACAAACAGAGTGACCTAGTATGCCTCTACTTGACTAGCTCGTTAATCAAAGATGGTTAAGTTTCCTAGCCATAGACATGTGTTGTCATTTGATGAATGGGATCACATCATTAGAGAATGATGTGATGGACTAGACCCATCCATTAGCTTAGCACTATGATCATTTAGTTTATTGCTATTGCTTTCTTCATGACTTATAATTGTTCCTATGACTATGAGATTCTGCAACTCCCGAATACCGGAGGAACACTTAGTGTGCTATCAAACGTCACAATGTAACTGGGTGATTATAAAGATGCTCTACAGGTGTCTTCGATGGTGTTTGTTGAGTTGGCATAGATCGAGATTAGGATTTGTCACTCCGATTTTCGGAGAGGTATCTCTGGGCCCTCTCGGTAATGCACATCACTATAAGCCTTGCAAGCAATGTGACTAATGAGTTAGTTGCGGGATGATGCATTACGGAACGAGTAAAGAGACTTGCCGGTAACGAGATTGAACTAGGTATGATGATACCAACGATCGTATCTCAGGCAAGTAACATACCGATGACAAAGGGAACAACATATGTTGTTATGCTGTTTGACCAATAAAGATCTTTGTAAAATATGTAGGAACCAACATGAGCATCCAGGTTCCGCTATTGGTTATTGACCGGAGATGTGTCTCGGTCATGTCTACATAGTTCTCGAACCCGTAGGGTCCGTGATGTCTACTACACAACCTTCTTGTAGACGTTGTTGGGCCTCCAAGTGCAGAGGTTTGTAGGACAGTAGAAAATTTCCCTCAAGTGGATGACCTAAGGTTTATCAATCCGTGGGAGGCGTAGGATGAAGATGGTCTCTCTCAAACAACCCTGCAACCAAATAACAAAGAGTCTCTTGTGTCCCCAACACACCCAATACAATGGTAAATTGTATAGGTGCACTAGTTCGGCGAAGAGATGGTGATACAAGTGCAATATGGATGGTAGATAAATGTTTTTGTAATCTGAAAATATAAAAACAGCAAGGTAACTAATGATAAATGTGAGCACAAACGGTATTGCAATGTGTTGAAACAAGTCCTAGGGTTCATACTTTCACTAGTGCAAGTTTTCTCAACAATAATAACATAATTGGATCATATAACTATCCCTCAACATGCAACAAAGAGTCACTCCAAAGTCACTAATAGTGGAGAACAAACGAAGAGATTATGGTAGGGTACGAAACCACCTCGAAGTTATCCTTTCTGATCGATCTATTCAAGAGTCTGTAGTAAAATACCATGAAGCTATTCTTTCCGTTTGATCTATCATAGAGTTCGCACTAGAATAACACCTTAAGACACAAATCATCCAAAACCCTAATGTCACCTAGATACTCCAATGTCACCTCAAGTATCCGTGGGTATGATTATACGATATGCATCACACAATCTCAGATTCATCTATTCAAACCAACACAAAGTACTTCAAAGAGTGCCCCAAAGTTTCTACCGGAGAGTCAAGACGAAAACGTGTGCCAACCCCTATGCATAAGTTCACGAGGTCACGGAACTCGCAAGTTGATCACCAAAACATACATCAAGTGGATCACATGACATCCCATTGTCACCACAGATAAGCACGTGCAAGACATACATCAAGTGTTCTCAAATCCTTAAAGACTCAATCCAATAAGATAACTTCAAAGGGAAAACTCAATTCATCACAAAAGAGTAGAGGGGGAGAAACACCATAAGATCCAACTATAATATCAAAGCTCGCGATACATCAAGATCATACCACCTCAGGAACACGAGAGAGAGAGAGAGATCGAACACATAGCTACTGGTACATACCCTCAGCCCCGAGGGTGGACTACTCCCTCCTCATCAGGGAGAGCGCCGGGATGATGAAGATGGCCACCGGAGAGGGATTCCCCCCCTCCGGCTAGGTGCCGTAACGAGTCTAGATTGGTTTTCGGTGGCTACGGAGGCTTCTGGCGGTGGAACTCCCAATCTATTCTGCTCCCTAATGTTTTAGGGCATATTGATATATATAGGTGAAAGAAGTCGGTCAGGGGAGCCACGAGGGGCCCACGAGGGTGGGGGCTGCACCCAGGGGGGTAGGGCGCGCCTCCCTACCTCGTGGCCACCTCGAATCTTCCCTGACATCTACTCCAAGTCTCCTGGACTGCTTCGTTCCAAAAATAAGTTCCGTGAAGTTTCAGGTCAATTGGACTCCGTTTGATTTTCCTTTTCTGCGATACTCTAAAACAAGGAAAAAAAATAGAAACTGGCACTAGGCTCTAGGTTAATAGGTTAGTCCCAAAAATCATATAAAATAGCATATAAATGCACATAAAACATCCAAGGTTGATAATATAATAGCATGGAACAATCAAAAATTATAGATACGTTGGAGACGTATCAAGCATCCCCAAGCTTAATTCCTGCTCGTCCTCGAGTAGGTAAATGATAAAAACAGAATTTTTGATGTGGAATGCTACCTAACATATTTCTCTAAGTAATTCTCTTTATTGTGGCATGAATGTTCAGATCCATAAGATTCAAGACAAAAGTTTAATATTGACATAAAAATAATAATACTTCAAGCATACTAATAAAGCAATCATGTCTCCTCAAAATAACATGGCCAAAGCAAGCTATCCCTACAAAATCATATAGTCTGGCTATGCTCCATCTTCACCACACAAAGTATTTAAATCATGCACAACCCCGATGACAAGCCAAGCAATTGTTTCATACTTTTGATGTTCTCAAACTTTTTCAATCTTAACGCAATACATGAGCGTGAGCCATGGACATAGCACTATAGGTGGAATACAATGGTGGTTGTGGAGAAGACAAAAAGGAGAAGATAGTCTCACATCAACTAGGCGTATCAACAGGCTATGGAGATGCCCATCAATAGATATCAATGTGAGTGAGTAGGGATTGCCATGCAATGGATGCACTAGAGCTATAAGTGTATGAAAGCTCAAAAGTAAACTAAGTGGGTGTGCATCCGACTCACTTGCTCACGAAGACCTAGGGCATTTTGAGGAAGCCCATCATTGGAATATACAAGCCAAGTTCTATAATGAAAGATTCCCACTAGTATATGAAAGTGACAACATAGGAGACTCTCTATCATGAAGATCATGGTGCTACTTTGAAGCACAAGTGTGGTAAAAGAATAGTAGCATTGCCCCTTCTCTCTTTTTCTCTCATTTTTTTTGTTTTTTGGGGCCTTCTCTTTTTTGGCCTCTTTTTTCTCCTTTTTTTCTTTATTTTTCGTCCGGAGTCTCATCCCGACTTGTGGGGGAATCATAGTCTCCATCGTCCTTTCCTCACTGGGACAATGCTCTAATAATGATGATCATCACACTTTTATTTACTTACAACTCAAGAATTACAAATCAATAATTAGAACAAGATATGACTCTATATGAATGCCTCCGGCGGTGTACCGGGATGTGCAATGACTCATGAGTGACATGTATGAAAGAATTATGAATGGTGGCTTTGCCACAAATACGATGTCAACTACATGATCATGCAAAGCAATATGACAATGATGGAGCGTGTCATAATAAACGGAACGGTGGAAAGTTGCATGGCAATATATCTAAAAATGGCTATGGAAATGCCATAATAGGTAGGTATGGTGGCTGTTTTGAGGAAGGTAAATGGTGGGTTTATGGTACCGGCGAAAGTTGCGCGGTACTAGAGAGGCTAGCAATGGTGAAAGGTTGAGAGTGCGTATAATCCATGGACTCAACATTCGTCATAAAGAACTCACATACTTATTGCAAAAGTCTATTAGTTATTGAAACAAAGTACTACATGCATGCTCCTAGGGGGATAGATTGGTAGGAAAAGACCATCACTCGTCTCTGACCGCCACTGAGGGAGTCCTGGATAAGGGGGTGTTCGGATAGACGGACTATACCTTCAGCCGGACTCCTGGACTATGAAGATACAAGATTTAAGACTTCGTCCCGTGTCCGGAAGGGACTTTCCTTGGCGTGGAAGGCAAGCTTGGCGATACGGATATGCAGATCTCCTACCATTGTAACCGACTTTGTGTAACCCTAACCCTCTCCGGTGTCTATATAAACCGGAGGGTTTTAGTCCGTAGAACAACATACACAACAACAATCATACGATAGGCTAGCTTCTAGGGTTTAGCCTCTCCGATCTCGTGGTAGATCTACTCTTGTACTACCCATATCATCAATATTAATCAAGCAGGACGTAGGGTTTTACCTCCATCGAGAGGGCCCGAACCTGGGTAAAACTTCGTGTCCCTTGCCTCCTGTTACCATCCGGCCTAGACGCACAGTTCGGGACCCCCTACCCGAGATCTGCCGGTTTTGACACCGACATTGGTGCTTTCATTGAGAGTTCATCTGTGTCGTCGCCATCAGGAAGGATGCCTCGCCCCGTCTTTAAAGACGGCACCGTTGCTAAGGGAGCTTTGGCTGTCGGCCAAACCCTCCGGCTAGGTGGTTTTCTTATGACCGCCTGTTCGGCTTCTGCGCCGACGATGACCTCTCGAGCCATCGAAAACAATCTTCATGTCATCTCGGAACTCGCCGAGCAGTTAGATCCAATGGAGCTCTCCTCCATAAATGAGCTCTTGGATCGCATAACCGCCCTGGGACTCGCTACGGATTACGACCAGATTGGGCCCAAGCCCGATCTGACAGAGATTAACTCTCCCCAAGTCACCCATCACGTTGCCGTGGTAGAGGGACAGTGCGGCGACCCCTCATCTATCTTAAGGACTAGCTACGTCCGGATTCCCGATCCCTCCAAGCCAGATACCCGCGGAGGGGAGGATATCACTCAAGACCTGAACTTAGAGTCAGGCGACGGACTGGATTCATTGGACAACATCCAGGAATCCAAATTTTCGATTTCGGAAATTCCTCGGCCTCTGAGCCTCGGATGGGGTGAGGCTTCGGATTTAATTCCACCCACCCACCCGAACATTAGCAATCTATCCCAAATTAGGCAAGAGCCCGAAGAAACAATACATCATTACTGGGCCAGATTCCTCCTGGTTATGAGCAGGATAAAGGACTGCCGCGAGGAAGACGCGATTTCATTCTTCTGCAATAATTGCACGGACAAGGGAATCCTCAACGCCATAAGTCACCGTGATATTACACGCTTCGCTGACTTGGCGTCCATAGTACGAAAGTACTGTGCGATGGAAAGCCCCTGGAAAACCGAAATAAAATTTTGGGATAATCCGGCCCTGAATGCAAACCCAGTCCGAAATAAAAGGGTGCATCATCGCCAGACACCCGGGTCAAACACCAAAAAGCAAAAACCCTCTACAGGGCATGGAACCGTATTGGAAGGATGGTGAGGGAGTCCTGGATTAGGGGGTGTTCGGGTAGCCGGACTATACCTTCAGCCGGACTCCTGGACTATGAAGATACAAGATTGAAGACTTCGTCCCGTGTCCGGATGGGACTTTCCTTGGCGTGGAAGGCAAGCTTGGCGATGCAGATATTCAAGATCTCCTACCATTGTAACCGACTCTATGTAACCCTAACCCTATCTGGTGTCTATATAAACCGGAGGGTTGTAGTCCGTAGGCAATCAACTCCATATACAACAATCATACCATAGGCTAGCTTCTAGGGTTTAGCCTCCTTGATCTCGTGGTAGATCTACTCTTGTACTACCCATATCATCAATATTAATCAAGCAGGACGTAGGGTTTTACCTCCATCAAGAGGGCCCGAACCTGGGTAAAACATCGTGTTCCCTGCCTCATGTTACCATCCGGCCTAGACGCACAGTTCGGGACCCACTACCCGAGATCCACCGGTTTTGACACCGACATTGGTGCTTTCATTGAGAGTTCCTCTGTGTCGTTGCCTTTAGGCCCGATGGCTCCTTTGATCATCAACAACGATGTGGTCCAGGGTGAGACTTTTCTCCCCGGACAGATCTTCGTCTTCGGCGGCTTCGCTCTGCGGGCCAATTCGCTCGGCCACCTGGAGCAGATCGAAAGCTACGCCCCTGGCCATCAAGTCAGGTTTGGAAGCTTAAACTACACGGCTGACACCCGCGGAGACTTGATCTTCGACGGGTTCGAGCCACGACCAAGCGCGCCGCACTATCTCGAGGGGCATGATCTAGCTCTGCCCCCGGACAGTGTCCTGGAGGCCGCACATGCATCGGTTCCGACCCCTAACTCGGAGCCTATTGCGCCAATCGAGGATGAGCGGTTGGATGTCTCCTCGGGGGCTGTGATCCCAAAAGCGATCGAGCCGAACGCTAGCCCCGCACTCTGCACGACCCGTGACTCCGAGGATCCGGACTCCTCCCCGGACTCCGAACCCCCCGCGCCCCTGCCAATCGAATCCGATTGGGCACCGATAATGGAGTTCACCGCCGCAGACATCTTTCAGCATTCGCCTTTTGGCGACATCCTGAATTCTCTTAAGTCTCTCTCTCTATCAGGAGAGCCCTGGCCGGACTACGGTCAGCGAGGGTGGGATACAGACGATGAGGAAATTCAAAACCCACCCACCACCCACTTTGTAGCCACCGTCGACGATCTAACCGACATGCTTGACTTCGGCTCCAAAGACATCGACGGCATGGACGACGATGTAGGAGACGAACAGGAACCAGCACCTGTAGGGCGCTGGAAGGCCACCTCGTCATATGACATATATATGGTGGATACTCCAAAAGATGGAGATGGCGATGGAACAGTGGGGGATGACGTGTTGGGGAACGTAGCAGAAATTCAAAATTTTCCTACGTGTCACCAAGATCTATCTATGGAGAGACTAGCAACGAGGGGAAGGAGAGTGCATCTACATACCCTTGTAGATCGCTAAGCGGAAGCGTTCAAGTGAACGGGGTTGATGAAGTCGTACTCGTCGTGATTCAAATCACCGATGATCCTAGTGCCGAACGGACAGCACCTCCGCGTTCAACACACGTACAGCCCGGTGACGTCTCCCATGCCTTGATCCAGCAAGGAGAGAGGGAGAGGTTGAGGAAGACTCCATCCAGCAGCAGCACAACGGCGTGGTGGTGATGGAGGAGCGTGGCAATCCTGCAGGGCTTCGCCAAGCACCGCAGAAGAGGAGAAGAACTTGGGAGAGAGGGAGGGGCTGCACCAAAGGCAAAAGGTGTGTTTGAGAGGCCCTCCTACCCCACTATATATAGGGATCCCAAGGGGGGGGGTGCGCCAGCCCCTAGGAGATCCAATCTCCAAGGAGGCGGCGGCCAGGGGAGGAGTCCTCCCCCCCCCAAGGCATCTAGGAGGTGCCTTCCCCTACTGGGACTCTTCCTTTAGGGTTTCCCCAGGCACATGGGCCTCTTGGGGCTGGTGCCCTTGGCCCATGTAGGCCAAGGCGCACCCCCTACAGCTCATGTGGCCCCCGGGGTAGGTGGCCCCACCCGGTGGGCCCCCGGGACCCTTCCGGTGGTCCCGGTACAATACCGATGACCCCGAAACTTGTCCCGATGGCCGAAACAGGACTTCCTATATATAAATCTTTACCTCCGGACCATTCCGGAACTCCTCGTGACGTCCGGGATCTCATCTGGGATTCCGAACAACATTCGGTAACCACATACAACCTTCCTTTATAACCCTAGCGTCATCGAACCTTAAGTGTGTAGACCCTACGGGTTCGGGAGACATGCAGACATGACCGAGACGTTCTCCGGTCAATAACCAACAGCGGGATCTGGATACCCATGTTGGCTCCCACATGTTCCACGATGATCTCATCGGATGAACCACGATGTCAAGGACTTAATCAGTCCCGTATACAATTCCCTTTGTCTATCGGTATGTTACTTGCCCGAGATTCGATCGTCGGAATCCAATACCTAGTTCAATCTCGTTACCGGCAAGTCTCTTTACTCGTTCCGTAACACATCATCCCGTGATCAACTCCTTGGTCACATTGCGCATATGATGATGTCCTACCGAGTGGGCCCAGAGATACCTCTCCGCTTACACGGAGTGACAAATCCCAGTCTCGATTCGTGCCAACCCAACAGACACTTTCGGAGATACCTGTAGTGCACCTTTATAGTCACCCAGTTACGTTGTGACGTTTGATACACCCAAAGCATTCCTACGGTATCCGGGAGTTGCACAATCTCATGGTCTAAGGAAATGATACTTGACATTAGAAAAGCTTTAGCATACGAACTACACGATCTTTGTGCTAGGCTTAGGATTGGGTCTTGTCCATCACATCATTCTCCTAATGATGTGATCCCGTTATCAACGACATCCAATGTCCATGGTTAGGAAACCATAACCATCTATTGATCAACGAGCTAGTCAACTAGAGGCTCACTAGGGACATGGTGTTGTCTATGTATCCACACATGTATCTGAGTTTCCTATCAATACAATTATAGCATGGATAATAAACGATTATCATGAACAAGGAAATATAATAATAATCAATTTATTATTGCCTCTAGGGCATATTTCCAACAGTCTCCCACTTGCACTAGAGTCAATAATCTAGTTCACATCGCCATGTGATTAACAAACACAGGTCACATCGCCATGTGACTAACACCCAAGAGTTTACTAGAGTCAATAATCTAGTTCACATCACTATGTGATTAACACTCAATGAGTTCTGGGTTTGATCATGTTGCTTGTGAGAGAGGTTTTAGTCAACGGGTCTGAACCTTTCAGATCCGTGTGTGCTTTACAAATCTTTATGTCATCTCCTAGATGTAGCCACCACGTTCTATTTGGAGCTATTCCAAATAACTGTTCTACTTGGAGCTATTCTAAATTGTTGCTCCATTATACGTATTCGGTATCTCTACTCAGAGCTATCCGGATAGGTGTTTAAGCTTGCATCGACGTAACTCTTTACGTCGAACTCTTTATCACCTCCATAATCGAGAAAATTCCTTAGTCCACTAGTTACTAAGGATAACTTTGACCGCTGTCCTGTGATCCATTCTTGGATCACACTTGTACCCCTTGACTGACTCATGGCAAGGCACACTTCAGGTGCGGTACACAGCATAGCATACTGTAGAGCCTATGTCTTAAGCATAGGGGACGACCTTCATCCTTTCTCTCTATTCTGCCGTGGTCGAGCTTTAAGTCTTAACTTCATACCTTACAACTCAGGCAAGAACTCCTTCTTTGACTGATCCATCTTGAACACCTTCAAGATCATGTCAAGGTATGTGCTCATTTGAAAGTACTTTTAAGCGTTTTGATCTATCCTTATAGATCTTGATGCTCAATGTTCAAGTAGCTTAATCCAGGCTTTCCATTGAAAAACACTTTCCAAATAACCCTATATGCTTTCCAGAAATTCTACGTCATTTCTGATCAACAATATGTCAACATATACTTATCAGAAATTCTATAGTGCTCCCACTCACTTCTTTGGAAATACAAGTTTCTCATAAACTTTGTATAAACCCAAAATCTTTGATCATCATCAAAGCATAAGCATACATTCCAACTCCGAGATGCTTACTCCAGTCCTTAGAAGGATGCTGGAGCTTTGCATACTTATTAGCATCTTTCAGGATTGACAAAACCTTCCGGTTGTATCACATACAACCTTTCCTCAAGAAAATCGTCGAGGAAACAATGTTTTGACATCCTATCTGCAAGATTTCATAAATAATGCAGTAATCGCTAATATAATTCCAACAGACTCTTAGCATCGCTACGAGTGAGAAAGTCTCATCTCATCGTAGTCAACTCCTTGAACTTGTCGGAAAACATCTTAACGACAAGTCGAGCTTTCTTAATGGTGACATTTACCATCATTGTCCGTCTTCCTTTTAAACACATCTGTACTCAACAGCCTTACGACCATCAAGTAGTTCTTCCAAAGTCTACACTTCGTTTTCATACATGGATCCTCTCTCGGATTATATGGCCTCAAGCCATTTATCGGAATCCAGGCCCACCATCGCTTCTCCATAGCTCGTAGGTTCATTGTTGTCTAGCAACATGACTTCCAAGACAGGATTACGTACCACTCTGAAGTAGTACGCATCCTTGTCATCCCACGAGGTTTGGGAGTGACTTGATCCGAAGTCTCATGATCAATATCATAAGCTTCCACTTCAATTGGTGTAGGTGCCACAGGAACAACTTCCTGTGCCCTGCCACACACTAGTTGAAGTGACGTTTCAATAACCTCATCAAGTCTCCACCATCCTCCCACTCAATTCTTTCGAGAGAAACTTTTCCTCGTGAAAGGACCCGATTCTAGAAACAATCCTTTATTGCTTTTGAATCTGAGATAGGAGGTATACCCAACTGTTTTGGGTGTCCTATGAAGATGCATTTATCCGCTTTGGGTTCGAGCTTATCGGCCTGAAACTTTTCCACATAAGCGTCGCACCCCCAAACTTTTAAGAAATGACAGCTTAGGTTTCTCTAAACCATAGTTCATACGGTGTCATCTCATCGGAATTACGTGGTGCCCTATTTAAAGTGAATGTGGTTGTCTCTAATGCCTAACCCATAAATTATCGTGGTAATTCGATAAGAGACATCATGGTATGCATCATATCCAATAGGGTGCAGTTATGATGTTCGGACACACCATCACACTATGGTGTTCCAGGCTGTATTAGTTGTGAAACAATTTCCATAATGTCTTAATTCCGTGCCAAACTCGTAATTCAGATATTCATCTCTATGATCATATCGTAGATATTTTATCCTCTTGTCACGACGATCTTTCAACTTCACCCTGAAATTACTTGAACCTTTCAATAATTCAGACTCGTGATTCATCAAGTAAATATACTCAACATCTACTCAAATAATCTGTGAAGTAAGAACATAACGATATCCACTACATGCCTCAGCACTCATTGGACTGCACACATCAAAAATGTATTACTTCCAACAAGTTGCTTTCTTGTTCCATTTTATTGAAAACGAGGCTTTCAGTCATCTTGCCCATGTGGTATGATTTGCATGTCTCAAGTGATTCAAAATCAAGCGAGTACAAAACGGTCCATTTGCATGGAGTTTCTTCATGCATATATACCAATAGACATGGTTCGCATGTCCCAAACTTTTCAAAAACGAGTGAGCCCAAAGATCCATCAACATGGAGCTTCTTCATGCGTTTTATACCGATATGACTTACGTGGCAGTGCCACAAGTGGTTGGTACTATCATTACTATCTTATATCTTTTGGCATGAACATGTGTATCACTATGATCGAGATTCAATAAACCATTCATTTTAGGCGTAAGACCATTGAAGGTATTATTCAAATAAACAGAGTAACCATTATTCTCCTTAAATGAATAACAGTATTGCGATAGACATAATCCAATCATGTCTATGCTCAACGCAAACACCAATCTCGATGGTAGAGGGAGCGTGCGATGCTTGATCATATCAACATTGAGAACACTTCCAACACATATCGTCAGCTCACCTTTAGCTAGTCTCCGTTTATTCCGTAGCTTTTATTTCGAGTTACTAACACTTAGCAACCGAACCGGTATCTAATACCCTGGTGCTACTAGGAGTACTAGTAAAGTACACATTAACATAATGTATATCCAATATACTTCTATCGACCTTGCCAGCCTTCTTATCTACCAAGTATCTAGGGTAATTCTGCTCCAGTGGTTGTTCCCCTTATTATAGAAGCACTTAGTCTCGGGTTTGGGTTCAACCTTGGGTTTCTTCACTAGAGCAGCAACTGAATTGCCGTTTCATGAAGTATCCCTTCGTTCCCTTGCCCTTCTTGAAACTAGTGGTTTCACCAACCATCAACAATTGATGCTCCTTCTTGATTTCTACTTTTGTGGTGTCAAACATCACGAACATCTCAAGGATCATCATACATGTCCCCGATATATTATAGTTCATCACGAAGCTCTAGCAGCTTGGTGGTAATGACTTCGGAGAAACATCACTATCTTATCTGGAAGATCAACTCCCACTTGATTCAAATGATTGTTGTACTCAGACAATCCGAGCACAAGCTCAACAATTGAGCTTTTCTCCTTAGTTTGCAGGTTTAAGAAAATCGTCGGAGGTCTTATACCTCTTGACGTGGGCACGAGCCTGAAATTCCAATTTCAGCCCTCAAAACATCTCATATGTTTCGTGACGTTTCAAAAACGTCTTTGGTGCCTCAACTCTAAACCGTTTAACTGAACTATCATGTAGTTATCAAAACGTGTATGTCAGATGTTCGCAACATCCACAGACAACGTTCGAGGTTTAGCACACTGAGCGGTGCATTAAGGACATAAGCCTTCTAAGAAGCAATGAGGACAATCCTCAGTTTACGGACCTAGTCCGCATAATTGCTACTATCAACTTTCAACTAATTTTCTCTAGGAACATATCTAAACAGTAGAACTGAAACGCGAGCTACGACATAATTTGCAAAATCCTTTTTGACTATGTTCAGGATAATTAAGTTCATCTTATGAATTCCCACTCAGATAGACATCCCTCTAGTCATCTAAGTGATTACATGATCCAAGTCAACTAGGCCGTGTCCGATCTGTGCGTGAGACGGACTGGTCAACGTCGGTGAACATCTTCATGTTGATCGTATCTTCTATACGACTCATGCTCGACCTTTCGGTCTTCTGTGTTCCGAGGCCATGTCTGTACATGCTAGGCTCGTCAAGTTAACCCTAAGTGTTTTTGCATGTGTAAAACTGTCTTACACCCGTTGTATGTGAACGTAAGGATCCATCACACCCGATTAACACGTGGTGCTTAGAAACGACGAACTGTAGCAACGGTGCACAGTTAGGGGAGAACACTTCTTGAAATTTTAATGAGGGATCATCTTATTTACTACCGTCGTTCTAAGTAAACAAGATGCATAAACATAATAAACATCACATGCAATTATATAGTAGTGACATGATATGGCCAATATCATATAGCTCCTTCGATCTCCATCTTCGGGGCTCCATGATCATCTTCGTCACCGGCATGACACCATGATCTCCATCATCATGATCTCCATCATCGTGTCTTCTTGAAGTTGTCTCATCATCGACATGCAAGTCGTGATTCCCTTGACAAGAACATGATCAATCTCAAACATCACATATATCATTCATCACATCCTTTTGGCCATATCACATCACATAGCATACCCTGCAAAAACAAGTTAGACGTCCTCTAATTGTTGTTTGCATGTTTTACATGGCTGCTATGGGTTTCTAGCAAGAACGGTTCTTACCTACGCAAAGACCACAACGTGATATGCCAATTGCTATTTACCCTTCATAAGGACCCTTTTCATCGAATCCGATCCAACTAAAGTAGGAGAGACAGACACCCGCTAGCCACCTTATGCATCTAGTGCATGTCAGTCGGTGGAACCAGTCTCACGTAAGAGTGCGTGTAAGGTCGGTCCGGGCCGCTTCATCCCACGATGCCGCCGAATCAAGATAAGACTAGTAACGGCAAGCATATTGAACAAGATCAACGCCCACAACTACTTTGTGTTCTACTCGTGCATAGAAACTACGCATAGACCTAGCTCTGATACCACTGTTGGGGAACGTAGCAGAAATTCAAAATTTTCCTACGTGTCACCAAGATCTATCTATGGAGAGACTAGCAACAAGGGGAAGGAGAGTGCATCTACATACCCTTGTAGATCGCTAAGCGGAAGCGTTCAAGTGAACGGGGTTGATGAAGTCGTACTCGTCATGATTCAAATCACCGATGATCCTAGTGCCGAACGGACAGCACCTCCGCGTTCAACACACGTACAGCCCGGTGACGTCTCCCATGCCTTGATCCAGCAAGGAGAGAGGGAGAGGTTGAGGAAGACTCCATCCAGCAGCAGCACAACGGCGTGGTGGTGATGGAGGAGCGTGGCAATCCTGCAGGGCTTCGCCAAGCACCGCAGAAGAGGAGAAGAACTTGGGAGAGAGGGAGGGGCTGCACCAAAGGCAAAAGGTGTGTTTGAGAGGCCCTCCTACCCCACTATATATAGGGATCCCAAGGGGGGCGGGTGCGCCAGCCCCTAGGAGATCCAATCTCCAAGGAGGCGGCGGCCAGGGGAGGAGTCCTCCCCCCCCAAGGCACCTAGGAGGTGCCTTCCCCTGCTGGGACTCTTCCTTTAGGGTTTCCCCAGGCACATGGGCCTCTTGGGGCTGGTGCCCTTGGCCCATGTAGGCCAAGGCGCACCCCCTACAGCCCATGTGGCCCCCGGGGTAGGTGGCCCCACCCGGTGGGCCCCCGGGACCCTTCCGGTGGTCCCGGTACAATACCGATGACCCCGAAACTTGTCCCGATGGCCGAAACAGGACTTCCTATATATAAATCTTTACCTCCGGACCATTCTGGAACTCCTCGTGATGTCCAGGATCTCATCCGGGATTCCGAACAACATTCGGTAACCACATACAACCTTCCTTTATAACCCTAGCATCATCGAACCTTAAGTGTGTAGACCCTACGGGTTCGGGAGACATGCAGACATGACCGAGACGTTCTCCGGTCAATAACCAACAGCGGGATCTGGATACCCATGTTGGCTCCCACATGTTCCATGATGATCTCATCGGATGAACCACGATGTCAAGGACTTAATCAATCCCGTATACAATTCCCTTTGTCTATCAGTATGTTACTTGCCCGAGATTCGATCGTCGGAATCCAATACCTAGTTCAATCTCGTTACCGGCAAGTCTCTTTACTCGTTCCGTAACACATCATCCCGTGATCAACTCCTTGGTCACATTGCGCATATGATGATGTCCTACCGAGTGGGCCCAGAGATACCTCTCCGTTTACACGGAGTGACAAATCCCAGTCTCGATTCGTGCCAACCCAACAGACACTTTCGGAGATACCTGTAGTGCACCTTTATAGTCACCTAGTTACGTTGTGACGTTTGATACACCCAAAGCACTCCTATGGTATCCGGGAGTTGCACAATCTCATGGTCTAAGGAAATGATACTTGACATTAGAAAAGCTTTAGCATACGAACTACACGATCTAGTGCTATGCTTAGGATTGGGTCTTGTCCATCACATCATTCTCCTAATGATGTGATCCCGTTATCAACGACATCCAATGTCCATGGTTAGGAAACCATAACCATCTATTGATCAACGAGCTAGTCAACTAGAGGCTCACCAGGGACATGGTGTTGTCTATGTATCCACACATGTATCTGAGTTTCCTATCAATACAATTATAGCATGGATAATAAACGATTATCATGAACAAGGAAATATAATAATAATCAATTTATTATTGCCTCTAGGGCATATTTCCAACATGACGCCCCCAAGAAACAGCCAAAGCGCCGGCATCAGCGGCGCCGCTCTAAATCCCGCCAAAGCAAAAATGGTGATTCCGGCACGGGAGATAATACTACCCCGGATAGGACCGAAGAACACCCACCTCAGCAAGATTCGGCACAGGAAGATGGAGAAGCCAGCCGTCATGAGAGAGCGGCAGACCAAGAGGTCGAGGATGATAACTATACGCCTCCCTCCAAAGACGAGGCAAGCCTCGATGACGACGAATTCGTCATACCATCAGATCCCGCCGAACAAGAGCGTTTTAAACGCAGGCTTTTAGCCACGGCAAGCAGCCTCAAGAAAAAGCAGCAACAGCTTAGAGCTGCCCAAGATTTGCTAGCTGATAGATGGACTGAAGTCCTTGCGGCCGAAGAGTATGAACTCGAACGCCCCTCCAAGAGTTACCCGAAGCGCAGGCCGCTACCCCGATCAGAGGAGGAAGCACCTACATCACCAGCGCATGACATGGCAGACCGGCCACCTCGTGGCCGCGACAGAGAGGCCTCTCGGCCCTTGAGGGAGTCCTGGATTAGGGGGTGTTCGGGTAACCGGACTATACCTTCAGCCGGACTCCCGGACTATGAAGATACAAGATTGAAGACTTCGTCCCGTGTCCGGATGGGACTTTCCTTGGCGTGGAAGGCAAGCTTGGCGATGCGGATATTCAAGATCTCCTACCATTGTAACCGACTCTATGTAACCCTAACCCTATCCGGTGTCTATATAAACCGGAGGGTTGTAGTCCGTAGGCAATCAACTCCATATACAACAATCATACCATAGGCTAGCTTCTAGGGTTTAGCCTCCTTGATCTCGTGGTAGATCTACTCTTTTACTACCCATATCATCAATATTAATCAAGTAGGACGTAGGGTTTTACCTCCATCAAGAGGGCCCGAACCTGGGTAAAACATCGTGTTCCCTGCCTCCTGTTACCATCCAGCCTAGACGCACAGTTCGGGACCCACTACCCGAGATCCGCCGGTTTTGACACCGACATTGGTGCTTTCATTGAGAGTTCCTCTATGCCGTCACAATCAGGAAGGATGCCTCCTCCCGTCTTTAAAGACGGCTCCGTTGCTAAGGGAGCCTTGGCTGTCGGCCAAACCCTCCGGCTAGGTGGTTTCCTCATGACCGCCTGTTCGGCTGTTGCGCCGACGGTGACCTCTCGGGTCATCAAAAGCAACCTACTCGTCAGCTCGGAGCTCGTCGAGCAGCTAGATCCAATGGAGCTCTCTTCCGTAAACGAGCTCTTGTATCACATCGCCGCCCTGGGGGTCGCTACGGATTACGACCAGGTTGGGCTTAAACCTGATCTAAGAGAAATTAACTCTCCCCAAGTCACCCACCATGTTGCCATGGTAGAGACGCAGTGCGGCAACCCTTTATCTATTTTAAGGACTAGCTACGTCTGAATTCTCGACCCCTCCAAGCCGGATACCCGCAGAGGGGGAGCTGTAACTCAAGACCTGAGCTTAGGATCAGGCAACGGGCCAGATTCACTGGACAACATCCAAGAATCCAAACTTCAGAGTTCGGAAACTCTTCGGCCTCCGAATTTTGGATTGGGTGAGGTTTCAGATTCAACGACACCCGCCCACCCGATCATAAGCGATCTCTCCCAAATCAGGCAGAGGCCCGAGGAAACAGTACATCATTACTGGGCCAGATTCCTCCTGGTTATGAACAGGATAAAGGATTGCCGCGAGGAAGACGCAATCTCAATTTTCTGCAGTAATTGCACGGACAAGGGAATCCTTAACGCCGTAAGTCGTCGTGATATCACACGCTTCGCTGACTTGGCGTCCATAGTACAAAAATACTGTGCGATGGAAAGCGCCTGGAAAACCGAAATAAATTTTTGGGATAATTCGGCCTTGAATAGTAATCCCGTCCGAACTAAGAGGGTGCATTATCACAGGACACCCGGGATAAACACCAAAAAGCCAAAACCCTCTACAGGGCATGGAACCGTACTGGAAAGATGGCTTGATGGACCCTGTAGAATTCACAATACAAAGGATGCCACACCAACTCATAGCCTTAGAGCATGTTGGATACTTCGGCAGGTGGCCAAAATCGGCGAGGACCTCTTAATTCCGGAGGCCGCAGAAAGCCAGCCCAAGGACACCAGTACCGTTCTCACAGTCTTCGAGACTTTCGAATCAAACAATGTGCGAAAAAGAACACTCCAAAGCCTCGCCGAAGTCTATCAAGTTGCAACAATAAATCCATGGAGCGACACTGCCATTACCTTCAACGCAAGTGATGAACCTAGATTCCGAACAGCCCGAGCACCAGCCGCATTGGTCCTCAGTCCCATAGTGGACGGCTTTCGCCTCACCAAGGTGCTCATGGATGGAGGCAGCGGACTGAACCTCATTTATGAGGAAACCCTTCAAAAAATGGAAATAGACTGGAACCGCGTCGAGCGAAGCAGCACAACCTTTAGAGGAATAATCCCCAGTCGGGAAGCGCGCTGCACAGGAAAAATCACACTAGATGTGGTGTTCGGCACGCCGGATAATTACAGGTCCGAAGAAGTCACGTTTCAGGTGGCCCCGTTCAAAAGCGGATATCACGCTTTATTAGGGAAGGAAGCATTCACAATCTTCCAAGCAATACCCCATTACGGGTACATGAAGCTTAAGATGCCCGGGCCGAACGGAATTATCACTCTAGCTAGTGATCCGGACATAGCACTCCGCGCCGAAAACAAGACGGCCGCATTAGCCCTTGAGGCACTATCTGAAGCCTTAGCGGCCGAGGAACTGACTGTGCTGCGCTCCACGGTTAACAGGGATGATGTGATACTCGACAAGAGATCCAAATCCACATCCTTCAAGCCAGCTGACGAAATAGTCAAATTCCAGGTCCATCCAACGGACCCCAATAAAACAGCTTCCATCGGGGCACGACGGAACCCTGATGTAGACGCCGCACTGCGAGAGTTCCTACGAGAGAACTGGGACATTTTCGCTTGTCACCCTTCAGACATGCCAGGGATCCCACGCAGGCTGGCCGAACAGAGCTTAAATATCCTAAAAGGATTCAAACCTGTCAAACAAGCCCTTCGGCGTTTTTCCGAACCCAAGAGACAGGCTATGGGAGAGGAGCTAGCCAAGCTATTGGAGGCCGGATTCATTAGAGACATAAAACATCCGGACTGGCTAGCAAACCTGGTGTGGTACCAAAAAAGGACAAATCCTGGCGCCTGTGTGTCGATTTTAAAGACCTTAACAAGGCTTGCCCGAAGGATCCCTTCCCCCTCCCCCGTATCGATCAAATTATCGATGCCATCGCAGGACACGACTCGTTGTGTTTCCTCGATGCATACTCCGGTTACCATCAAATCAAGATGGCAGAATCAGACCAAGCCGCAACAGCATTCATCACACCATACGGCCCATTCTGCTTCAACACAATGCCCTTCGGGCTGAAAAACGCCGGCGCAACATATCAGCGCATGATCCAGACATGTCTGGCAAACCAGATCGGCAAAACAGTGGAGGCGTTTGTGGATGATGTGGTCGTCAAATCAAGACATGTCGAATCTCTAGTAGACGACTTGAGGCTTGCATTCGATAACCTCCGAAAATATGACATCAAGCTCAACCCGGAAAAATGCGTCTTCGGCGTTCCAGCCGGAAAGCTCTTGGGCTTCATTGTATCCGGTAGAGGAATTGAAGCAAATCCAGCCAAGATCCGAGCTTTGTCACAATTGGATATCCCAAAGGACCTCAAACAAATACAAAAATTAACCGGATGCGTGGCGGCTTTAAGCCGCTTCATCTCCCGCTTGGGAGAAAAGGCACTACCCCTCTATCGCCTCCTTCGGCGCACCGAACACTTTGAGTGGACGGATGCCGCCATGGCCAGACTTGATGAAATAAAAGCCATATTGGCAACAAACCCAGTCCTGGCCGCGCCAAACACCGGCGAACCAATGTTATTGTACATTGCAGCAACACATCAAGTTGTCAGCGCAGTGCTCGTTGTCGAGCGGGAAACGGATGGACACAAATTCCCCCTTCAAAGGCCGGTCTACTACATATCCACTGTCCTCACTCCATGCAAATCACGGTACCCGCATTATCAAAAGATTGCATACACGATATTCATGGCATCCCGGAAGCTACGACACTACTTTCAAGAGTGTTCCATAACAGTAGCCTCGGAAGTACCACTCAACGATATTATCAACAACCGCGATGCAACGGGCCAGATTGCAAAATGGGCCATCGAGCTTCTCCCGTTCGATATAACCTATACGCCACGACGAGCTATTAAATCACATGTTTTGGCCGACTTCATCGCAGAATGGACGGAGGCCGAGCTCCCTAAAGAGTACGGCACATATTCAAACTGGATTATGTATTTCGACGGCTCCAAAATGTTGGCCGGACTGGGGGCTGGCGTCGTCCTGATGTCCCCCACAGGAGACACAGTCCAATATGTGCTCCAGATCATGTACACGGATTCCAACAATGCAGCCGAATATGAGGCCCTCCTACATGGTCTCCGGATAGCAGTATCCATGGGTATCCAACGCCTAGAGGTACGCGGGGATTCAAACCTCGCGATATCCCAAATAAATGGAGACTTTGACGCCAAGGACCCAAAAATGGCAGCTTACCACAACGCCGTCCTAAAAATGTCAGCTCGGTTCGAAGGGCTGGAGTTTCACCATATAGCCCGAGAAAACAATCAAGCAGCGGACGTCCTGGCACGCATCGGAGCAAAACGCGATGTAGTCCCCCCCAACATCTTTTTGGAAAGATTGTTCAAGCCATCCGTAGCATGGGAGGGGGAACCCGCAAATAACAGCCCGGACCCAGCCGCACCACTCGACGCCGAACAATCTAACACAATTGGAGGCTCTGCCAATGAAATTACACCTTCAGCCCACATAATAATGGCGGTTATCGCCCCGTGGACAGAACCATTCCTAGCCTACCTTACTAGGCAAGAACTCCCGGAGGACCAAAACGCGGCCCGCTGCATAGTGCGGCGATCTAAAGCCTATAGAGTCCATGAGGGAGAGCTTTATAAGAAAAGCACTACCGGAGTCCTTCAAAGGTGCATCTCCGAAGAGGAAGGGCGGAACCTTCTGGCTGAAATTCATGCCGGACTCGGTGGTCACCACGCCGCTGCTCGGTCCCCTGTTAGCAAGGCTTTTCGTACAGGCTTTTATTGGCCGATGGCCCGGGCAGACGCTCAGGACCTAGTCCAACGATGCGCTGGTTGCCAACTTTTTGCCAACCAAAGCCATATGCCACCCACCGCACTCCAAACTATACCCATCACCTGGCCTTTTGCGGTCCGGGGGCTTGACATGGTCGGATCCCTTAAAGGTGGGACTGATAGGAAAAAATACTTACTGGTCATGGTGGATAAATTCACCAAATGGATAGAAGCCAAGCCTGTTAAAACGGCCGAATCCGAACCTGTGATAGACTTCATATCCGGGGTTGTACACCGTTATGGCGTCCCCCACAGCATCATAACTGATAACGGTACAAACTTTACCGCCGACGAGGTAAAACTCTGGTGCAAAAACATGGGCATCAAGCTCGATTATGCTTCCGTCTATCACCCACAAACCAACGGCCAGGTCGAACGTGCAAATGGTCTTATCATGAGCGGCATTAAACCCAGACTGGTGCGGTCCCTCAAGGAATCTAACACGCACTGGGTAGAGGAGCTCGACTCCGTGCTATGGGGGCTGCGGACCACGCCAAATCGCACCACCGGATACACACCATTTTTTATGGTGTACGGCGCAGAGGCAGTTCTGCCCTGCGACATAATTCATGACTCACCTAGAGTGCGCATGTACGAAGAAAGAGAAGCCGAGCTCGATCGGCAGGACAACTTGGACGCCTTGGAGGAGGAGCGTGACGTGGCAAAAGCCCGTTCCGCATTTTATCAACAGCAGGCCCGAAGATATCAAAGCAGAGAAGTACGGGCCAAAAATTACAATGTTGGCGAACTAGTTCTACGCCTGCCGGATAAGAAAAAGGACAAACTCAAGCCCAAGTGGGAAGGTCCATTCATAATCGACCAAGTCCTGACTGGTGGGGCGTACCGCCTGCGAGATGCGTCGGATAACCGACTCGAGCCGAACCCGTGGAACGCCACCCGTCTCCGAAGATTCTATGCCTAGCGCCAGACTCTGTGTTCGTCTCCTTCCTCTGTCCATTTTTTGCATTTTTCTGTCTTACATTTCTCTCCTTCCCATTTATTTCTTTCATAGCCCTTAAAGGCTCATCTAGTGACGCGCCACTCGCACTCATTAAACCTGGGGGCTTCTTTAACAGAAGCTTATTTATACGGGCTTCACGCCCAACACATGCGTCAAACTTCCGCATGTACCTTTTTTCTTCACCATTATATGCATCGATATGACTTAAGTTTTGGCCAAGCTGGGTTACCTGGCTCCTGTGCTTACCCCTACGTTCCCGATTGTTCGGCTAGGCAGTAAAGGGAGCACCTCTGCGATTGTTACTGCCGGGTCAGCCGGATGTGTACCTCAGACTGGGTGAAGCCGAAAGCTAGCGTTCTTGAGGGAATATTCGGTCGGTGAAATAAAAGATGATCTTTTTACTCATTTTATGCGCCCCCAGCTGCTTTTTTTTCTGCGTCTCTTCACGCAGTCCGGACATGCACCTTAGGGCATGCCTCCCAGCGAAAGGAACCCTTAACGGAACTATTCTCTCTGGAAGATGTTTCTTACTAACCATGTAATATAACACAACTAGTTGGGCACTTGTCTGATAAAGCACTGATGACCCCTACGCCTGGTCTCCACGCATACCCCGGTTCTTATATAACCGCTAGGGTATTCGGACACACTCCGGACCGTCAGGTCCCGAGGTTGAAGCGAAAAGGTCGGCAACGACAAACGATCTACAATCCGGCTAGAAGACATTACACATGTCAATTCAAAATTACACAGTCATTCTGACTGATTGTATTCCTCTTCTATACCATCTAACAGACTGTCTAATTTACAGTCCTGCTGGGAATACTTCGCGGCCAACTCTACTTGGCCGTATACTAAGCTTACAGGGATCTCCTTCCCGTCAGGCCCCACTGGTCCGACCTCGGCCATGTGGTTTGGGTCAGACTTCGTAAAACGGGTCTTCACCATGGCCCAGGCCTCCCTAGCGCCTTGTCGGCAGGCCGATATCTTCCACAACCGGAAGCGCCACCGAGCTCCCTTCAGCTTCTCCGCAAGCTCTCCAAGGCCCTCGGGCATGGAGTGGGCAGGCCATAAGGCTTGGGCAATACCCCGCATCGCCTGCCGAATTCGCTCGTGCAGTTGCAAGAGTTCGGGAAGAAGGTCACCCATAGAACCGGGCATCTCCTCTGTAGGACGACCTGTGAGCATACCTACAGACATTACTCTATTAGTCGACTTCCTCGCCGAACTTTTTTTTCGAAGTTCGTTCAAGCACTTACTAAAAATGCCACGTCGAAGCCGCTGATTCTCCTTTGTGGAGTCCGACAGCTGGCCACGAACATCTTTAAGTTCGACGTCCAGCTTGGTGTTGGCATCCTGAAGATCATTCTTCTCTCGCCTCACCTTTGTCAACGTACTCTCACCGGCCTTTAGCTGGCGTAAGAGTTGTTGCTTGTCCGGATCGAGTCCGGTGCCATCTGCAATATGATTTGTCAGATTTGCACCCACACCGCACAATACTAATCTTTCGAAGTGTATCTTACCTGAGGGGGTCTCTTTGGGCTCCCCTGCTGCGGCTAGTGCGGCCTCTAGTTGGGCCTTGCACTTTTCCAGCTCCTGGGACAGTACGGTATTCTTCTCTGTAAGAACCTGCATATTAAATGATCCTTAAATCAGTTGCTCTAACTGCTTCAAGTCTCGGGGGCTACTGGCATATATATGTTTAACCAAAATTTTCTTACCCGTATGTCTTTTACATACTGCTCCGTGGCTCTGGCTAAACCATTTTGAGCGGCACGGAGGTACGCATCTCCCGAATTAAAGGCATCTAAAGCCTCTTGGGAGAAACAAGCGTCGCGTAGAACTGTCCGGCGACGCCTGTGGTTCATGGCACTCTCCACTTCAGAATTTGTGGCAGACAGCCTATCCGCATCCTCTGTCGGAGGAGCGTCCGGTGCGCGCCTTGTGCTCGCCTCCGCTTCCTGGCCAGACGTTGGAGCCTGGCTGGTGGAGGCGCGATTGGCAACCTCTCCGGATGTAGTCCGGCGAGGTCTCTTCGTTCTGAAGATAGCACGAACGTTAATATGCCCTGACAGAATAACACCAGGGAAACAGAGGGTGCACTATACCTTTGCGCCGGCATCTCAGTCCGGACTGCATTCCTTTTTGTCCCACGGGGCCCTGTGGCCCCTCGTTGGCTAGCCGCCGCAGGTTCGGCCTCCTGCCTTGGAAATCTCCCCTGCAAAACACGGTTGTCGTCAGAAACACCGGAATACGTGAGAGTGGAATCTCTCTCAAGGGAATGAGACTCCAGTTTCTGTCGCCTGGGAGGCCGGGATTAACCCTGGGTAATCAGCCGTGATGGCTACCAAGGTATTGTCCTTGCTTAGCTGATGGAACACCCTGTCGATAAGCTCCACCGATATGTCCGGATCCTCTTCGGAGTCCGGATCGAGGGACCGTTCTGGGTCCTCGGGCCATGGAGGGCGGCTGTTTATATCCTTTACCTCCTGTCGCAGTTCCTGCACTGAAGTCGTTAGACTACATATCTAACCGTGGGAGTATAAAACAAACGGGCAAGCGCAATTGTTCACTTACCCAACTTGGAGGATCGTATATAGTAAACCCGGCCTGCGGGTTGACGCGGAGGAATTCCTCCCTTTCTCCCTTGTACAAAGAGGATAAGATCTTTACTAGAGCGGCAGCTGAGGCCGGCCCCTTACGACCGTAACGGGTGGCGTCATCCTCCCCGTTGAAATCCCACATGGGGTGGCCTCTATATTGAAGCGGCTGCACCCCCCGCATAATACATGCGGCCATGACTCCAATCATGGTTAGTCCGGAATGAGCCAACAGTCTTATCCGGCCCATCAGGTAAAGGACGTCTCTGTCGCTTTCTCTCTGAGAGCTCCGCGGACGCCAGCTCAAGTGTTTCTTCAATGGAGCACTATTGAACTCAGGGAGACCGACCCGGATAGGGTCCGGTAGCGGGACGTCATCTATGTAAAACCATTCCGAAGGCCAGTCCTCGGACGCCTTCTTTGGGGTTTCGGATAGGTATCCGGTCCCAGCGATGCGCCATACTTCGGCTCCGCCCACTTGGTATATAGACCCCTCTCGAGAACGGGGCACCAGGCAGAATAACCTCTTCCACAGCGCGAAATGGGCCTCAACGCCTAAAAATAGCTCGCAAAGGGCGACGAAACCCGCAATATGTAATACGGAGGCGGGCGTGAGATTGTGCAGCTGGAGGCCGTAGAACTCCAGAAGCCCGCGGAGAAATGGATGAATTGGAAACCCCAGTTGAAAGATCGTGGATGTCGCCTAGAGGGGGGGGGGGGTGAATAGGCGTTTTAAAATAATTACGATTTAGGCTTGAACAAATGCGGAATAAACCTAGCGGTTAATTTGTCAAGCACAAAACCTAAAACAACTAGGCTCACCTATGTGCACCAACAACTTATGCTAAGCAAGATAAGCAACTATGTGATAGCAAGATATATGACAAGAAACAATATGGCTATCACAAAGTAAAGTGCATAAGTAAAGAGCTCGGGTAAGAGATAACCGAGGCACGCGGAGACGATGATGTATCCCGAAGTTCACACCCTTGCGGATGCTAATCTCCGTTTGGAGCGGTGTGGAGGCACAATGCTCCCCAAGAAGCCACTAGGGCCACCGTAATCTCCTCACGCCCTCGCACAATGCAAGATGCCGTGATTCCACTAAGGGACCCTTGAGGGCGGTCACCGAACCCGTACAAATGGCAACCCTTGGGGCGGTCACCGAACCCGTACACTTTGGCAACCCTTGGGGGCGGTCACCGGTACCCGTCAAATTGCTCGGGGCGATCTCCACAACCTAATTGGAGACCCCGACGCTTGCCCGGAGCTTTACACCACAATGATTGAGCTCCGAACAACACCAACCGTCTAGGGCGCCAAGGCACCCAAGAGGAACAAGCTCTAGGGTGCCCAAAC
Organism: Triticum urartu; assembly: GCF_003073215.2. NCBI lineage: Eukaryota > Viridiplantae > Streptophyta > Magnoliopsida > Poales > Poaceae > Triticum > Triticum urartu. The sequence goes on from NC_053026.1 coordinate 552,438,787, forward strand.
ACCCAAGAGTAATAAGCTTCTCAAACTTCACTTCCACGTATCACCGTGGAGAACTCAAACCGATGCACCAAATGCAATGGCAAGGGCACACGGAGTGCCCAAGTCCTTCTCTCTCAAATCCCACCGGAGCAACTAATGCTAGGGAGGAAAATGAGAGGAAGAACAAGAAGGAGAACACCAAGAACTCCAAGATCTAGATCCAAGGGGTTCCCCTCACATAGAGGAGAAAGTGATTGGTGGAAATGTGGATCTAGATCTCCTCTCTCTTTTCCCGCAAAAACTAGCAAGAATCCATGGAGGGAATGAGAGTTAGCAAGCTCAAAGAAGGTCAACAAAGGGGGAAGAAGACGAGCTCAAAAGGGTTAGGTTCAATGGGGAAGAAGACCCCCTTTTATAGGAGGGGGAAAATCCAACCGTTATGTGCTCAGCCCGCACACGAGCGGTACTACCGCTCCTGGTCCCGGTACAACCGGGACTCACAGTATACGTGCAGAACCCTACCAGGCGGTACAACCGGGCGACCAGGCGGTAGCACCGGTTGAGAAGAACAACCGGACCAACCGCCCAGCCACCGCTCAACCACCGCATAGGAACAGAAGGGAGTCACCCCTGAGTGCGGTAGTCGAGCGGTACCGGGCCGGTGCAACCGCATGGCCTTGAGCGCTCAGGCGGCTAAGTCCTGAGCGATCGAACCGCTCCGGACACCGGTGGTACCGGTACGACCGGACCAACCGGGCCACCACCGCCCAAGTACCGCATCAAAACAGAGGCCTGACCGGTACTTGGGCGGTGCCTGGCCGGAACAACCGCCCAAGTCTTTGCTGAGCAAGTTGGCGGTACCACCGCCCGGAAGCAGCGGTACAACGGCTGAGAGCTCCAAGCGGTACTACCGCTGGGGCACGCGGTACTACCGTTGGGACCAGACAAAAACCACTCTCAAGAAAACCAGAACTGCCATAACTTCTGCATATGAGCTCCGAATTGAGCAAACTCAAGCTTGTTGGAAACAATAGTAAGAAGAGGCAGGGGAGGTATGCCAACAAATAGAGGAGTGAAACCTCCAACGGAGAAGAACCGGCAAAACCTCCAACATCGAAAACATCATAGAAGATGCATGTGAACTCCGTTTTCGATGAACTCGAGCTTGTCATCAAGATGACCATAAGATCTAAGACTCAGAAAGAGAACCAAACAAGAACCAAGAAAGATGATGCAAGGATGCAATGGTTTGAGCTCTCTACGAACGATACGATCAAGCTACTCATCGAGAGCCCCCCTTGATAGTACGGCAATCGATCCTATAACCCGGTCTCCCAACTACCATCATGAGACCGGTAAAATAGAAAACCTATCAAGGGCAAACCTTTGCCTTGCACATGGTCCACTTGAGCTAGATGATGACAATCTTGACTCCCTCAAGTTGGACCACCTTTCTTGATTGTGTTGACTCGATGAAGACTAGTTGATTGCTCCCCCATACTCCACTATGGGTGAGCCACTCTTCCGCACATCTTCACAAGTCCATTATCACCACAAAGGACGGCAAGCTTCAAGCATTTGATCTCTTCGTGATGCTCCACTTGAACTTGCACACCGCAACCTATCCCCACAAAGAACTCTCACGAAGACCATGGGTTAGTACACAAAGCGTAATTGACAATTCTTACCATACCATGGGATCACTTGATCCCTCTCGGTACATCTTCTGCGCTTTGTGAGTTGATCAACTTGATTCACTCTTGACTTAGTCTTGATCATCCTTGAACCTTTCCAATTCTCTTCATTTGAATGATGTCTTGAAGGTAGACATGAATGATCACACAATCTTCTTCTTCAAGACATGCTTGCAATAAGCTCAACTCTCACATGACCAATCTTTGGATAATTCCTTGAATAACACCTTGGTCGACACAAACTCTCCTTGAAACCAACACATGTACTCCAAGAAAAGCCTATGGACAAAACCTTCAAATATAACTCAAGGCAACCATTAGTCCATAGAGATTGTCATCAATTACCAAAACCAAACATGGGGGCACTGCATGTTCTTTCACCGGTCCCCTTATTAGATAGGGGACGAGGCACACCCGCTCTCCTTTAGAAGGATTGGGGGTGCTCTCCGCTTGTTTTCCGCCATTATAGGTGGCGAGACCGGCTCGGACCGGGACCATGTATGCCTGAGGGAGAAATCCCTTGGCCTAGAGCGACACTAACTCGCTATGCGGGATGGTGCAACTCTCCCAGTCCCCGGGTTTGGGACCGGAGGGGCGAGGGGAGGAGCTGCGACGGCTGGTCATGTTGGAATGGACCTTTGCTGGAAGCGCTCTGATGATAACTCGCGGAGAGGAGAAGATGTGGTTTGGACCTAAATCCCCATCCCGTTAAATAGGCGGCTTGTTTATACGGCTAGGGGTGTGGATGTAAAAACGCCCTGGCTTTTCGCATTCGTTTGACACGTGGAAGACGGCCATTATTGGGCGTGGGAGCCGAGGAGCGCTACATTACAAAAATCGGACATTATTCCTACAGGTACACAGGATTTGGAGAAGAACCCGCCTTGCAATGCCGAACAATCTGCGCGCCAGACTCATTGTCATTGAAGCCTAGTTCGGGGGCTACTGAGGGAGTCCTGGATTAGGGGGTGTTCGGGTAGCCGGACTATACCTTCAGCCGGACTCCCGGACTATGAAGATACAAGATTGAGGACTTCGTCCCGTGTCCGGATGGGACTTTCCTTGGCGTGGAAGGCAAGCTTGGCGATGCGGATATTCAAGATCTCCTACCATTGTAACCGACTCTATGTAACCCTAACCCTATCCGGTGTCTATATAAACCGGAGGGTTGTAGTCCGTAGGCAATCAACTCCATATACAACAATCATACCATAGGCTAGCTTCTAGGGTTTAGCCTCCTTGATCTCGTGGTAGATCTACTCTTGTACTACCTATATCATCAATATTAATCAAGCAGGATGTAGGGTTTTACCTCCATCAAGAGGGCCCGAACCTGGGTAAAACACCGTGTTCCCTGCCTCCTGTTACCATCCGGCCTAGACGCACAGTTCGGGACCCACTACCCGAGATCCGCCGATTTTGACACCGACAGCCCTCCACCCAAGCCATGCCCCGACGCCGCTTAACTAAGGCACGGGAAAATGTGCCAGACCTGCGAGACATACTGGAGGATAAGGCAAGACAAACAAGACCGATCTACGGATCGCGCAGGCGCCCTACGGCATGTGACAATGATCTTCACCCCGGATACAACAAATCCGGCCGGGCCGAATACAACAGACATAGCTCTTCCGAGCTGCGTCGTGATATAGCCCAGTACAGAGGCGCCGCACACCCGCTATGCTTCACGAATGAAGTAATGGATCATAAAATCCCAGAGGGTTTCAAACCCGTAAACATCGAATCATACGATGGCACAACAGATCCGGCGGTATGGATCGAGGATTATCTCCTTCACATCCACATGGCACGCGGCGATGATCTACACGCCATCAAATACCTCCCGCTCAAACTTAAAGGACCGGCCCGGCATTGGCTTAACAGCTTGCCAGCAGACTCAATCGGTTCTTGGGAGGACCTGGAAGCCGCATTCCTCGACAACTTCCAGGGCACTTACGTGCGACCACCGGATGCCGACGACTTAAGCCACATAATTCAGCAGCCAGAGGAATCGGCCAGACAATTCTGGACACGGTTCCTAACAAAGAAAAACCAGATAGTCGACTGTCCGGACGCAGAGGCCCTAGCAGCCTTCAAGCATAACATCCGCGACGAATGGCTTGCCCGGCACCTGGGACAGGAAAAGCCGAAATCCATGGCAGCCCTCACGACACTCATGACCCGCTTTTGCGCGGGAGAAGACAGCTGGCTAGCTCGCAGTAACAACTTATCAAAGAACCCTGGTAATTCGGATACCGAGGACAAAAGTGGCAAGACACGTCAGAATAAGCAAAAACGCCGCGTTAGCAGCGACAGCAATGAAGACACGGCAGTCAATGCCGGATTCAAAGGCTATAAATCCGGTCAGCGGAAAAAGCCATTCAAAAAGAATACTCAGGGCCCGTCCAGTTTGGACCGAATACTCGATCGCTTGTGCCAGATACATGGCACCCCCGAAAGGCCAGCCAATCACACTAACAGGGATTGTTGGGTGTTCAAGCAGGCAGGCAAGTTAAGGGCCGAAAACAGAGACAAGGGGCTGCACAGCGACGACGAGGAGCCCAAGCCGCCGAACAACAATGGACAGAAGGGCTTTCCCCCACAAGTACGGACGGTGAACATGATATACGCAACCCACATTCCCAAGCGGGAGCGGAAGCGTGCGCTACGGGACGTATACACGATGGAGCCAGTCGCCCAAAAGTTCAACCCATGGTCCTCCTGCCCGATCACTTTTGATCAAAGGGACCATCCCACTAGCATCCGTCATGGCGGCTTCGCCGCATTGGTTCTCAACCCAATCATTGACGGATTTCATCTCACAAGAGTCCTCATGGACGGCGGTAGTAGCCTGAACCTGCTTTATCAGGATACAGTGCGGAAAATGGGCATAGATCCCTCAAGGATTAAGCCCACAAGAACGACCTTTAAAGGCGTTATACCAGGTGTAGAAGCCAACTGTACAGGCTCAGTAACACTTGACGTGGTCTTCGGATCCCCGGACAATTTCCGAAGCGAAGAGTTAATCTTCGATATAGTCCCGTTTCGTAGTGGCTATCACGCCCTGCTCGGACGAACCGCATTCGCAAAGTTCAATGCGGTGCCGCACTATGCATATCTCAAGCTCAAGATGCCAGGCCCTCGAGGAGTAATTACGGTCAACGGAAACACCGAACGCTCCCTCCGTATGGAGGAGCATACGGCGGCTCTCTCCGGGCCATAGCCAAACTATGAAGCCCTTCATGGCCTTCTCGGCCGCCTTGTGGAGCTCGACCAGCTGTTTCAGCTGGTCGCTCAAGGGCACAGGGTGTCCGGCCACAGAATACTGAGACCAGAACACCTTCTCCGTCAAGCTACCCTCTTCAGCTCGGTAGAATGCGGCGGCGTCGGATACACTGCGGGGAAGATCTGCGAATGCCCCTGGAGAGCTCCGGATTCGGGTAAGTAACAGGTAGTTCACTTTTATATTTCTGCTTTGCATAAAGAATGCCTTACCCACTGCTATCTTCCTCATCTCCTCCAACTCTTGGAGGTCCTTTTGGGCTTCGGCCTTGGCAGACTTGGCAGCCTCTAGGGCCATTGCAAGCTCGGATGCTTGCACCTTCGACTCCAGCTCCAAACTCTCATGTTTTTTCATGAGAGCCTGAAGCTCTTGCTGCACCTCGCCGACCTGAGCCCCAAGTCTGTCTCGCTCGGTGGGCTCCGCGGCCGTTTTCTTTTCGGCCTCAGATAGCGCCTGCTTAAGGGTCGCCACCTCAGTCGTGGCCCCTACAATAAGCAGTACAATCCTGTTACTTTTTTTGCAATCAAGCCTTTTTATAGGCACTTTTCCTGTAAGGTATTTCTTACCTTCTTCCTCCTCGAGCCGCCGCTTGGCAAGGCCGAGCTCTCGCTCGGTCCGCTCGAAGTCCTGCTTCAGGACACCCACCTCCGCAGTCAGTGCGGCGGTGGATAGCAGCGAAGCCTGCATACGCATATTGACTCTTTTATTTTAGACTCCTGCGAAATTTAATAGATCCTCCATTCGACTTTTCTTTCCGAACGCCAAACAGAGCATCAGGGGCTACTGTCTATGCGGTAATATTTTTACATATTTTTACTTACCTCGAAGCCTGTTAGAAGGCTAGCGCAAGCTTCAGTCAGTCCGCTCTTGGCGGACTGAACCTTCTGGATCACCGTACTCATAATAGTACGGTGCCCCTCGTCGATGGAGGCGTCGTCAAGCACCTCCAGCAGATTGTCCGGCACCTCCGGTTGGACGGAGGCCGCCGGCTCAGAAGGCTTGCTCCTCTTGGAAGGAGTTCGCCTACCGCGGTCCAGAACTGTGGAAGATTCCGGCGCGGTGTCCGGCACAAAGCCGGACTGAGAGCCCTGGGGAGCCTTATCCCCTTCACTCCCTGAGTCCGGGAGGTTGCCTTGCGGCTCCTCCGGGACCACCTCCTCCTGCCCCGGAGCTTGTCGCGACGCCACTTCGGCGTCGTCTGCAGTGCGGGGGGAGACAGCGGGAGGAACTGAGTTCACGTCCGATGAGTCCAGGGAGCCGCCCGACGATTCATCAAATTCGGCCCGGGGCGGACTGCATAATTACATTCGACATTAGGGAAAGCTGTGCAACAAAGGAACATCATGAGTTACTCTGATATCCGAACTTACGATTTCGCTGGACGCTTGGCCCTGTTTGGCCACTCCTCTCTGCCCTCTTCGGCGTTGGGGGAGTAGTCCGGCGGAGGGGTCTTCCTTTTCCTAGACCCCTCGGCGTCCCCCGATGGGGCGGCCTTCCTCTTCTCTCCTCCCTCCGCTGGGGGGGGAGAGTTTTCTTCTTCCTCCTTCTCGTTTTCGCGGGAGGAGGGCGTCTCGGACTCGTCAGATGACGAGTCCGACACCACCACGTTGCGGGCACTCTTTCGAGTCCCCGTGGTCTTCTTATTCTTGGCCTTCTTCTCCGGCACCACATAAGGCGCCGGAACCAGCAACTTTGCTAGTAGAGCTGGGGCTGGGTCTTCGGGCAGCGGAGCCGGACAGTTAATCGGTCCGGATATCGCCCGCCAATCCTGTCAAAGGTAAGGGAGTTTAGATCCCGCATAGAGTCAAACTATGAAAAAAGCTTAACATCCTGTAAAAGGTGTAGATGGCATACCTCGCTAGCGTGACGCTGCGAGCTGTATCCGCGGTCCTCGGAAGCAGATGCGGGAGCCTCGGCAGCCTTGAATAGCATCTTCCAGGCGTCTTCGTACGTCGTGTCGAAGAGCCTGCTGAGGGTTTGATGCTGCGCCGGGTCGAACTCCCACAGATTAAAATCCCGTTGTTGGCACGGGAGGATCCGGCGGATGAGCATAACCTGGATTACATTAACAAGCCGGACTGGCTTGTTCACCAGGGACTAGATGCATGTTTGCAATCCGGTCACCTCTTTTTCGTCACCCCACGACAGGAACGTCTCTTTCCAGGACATAAGCCGTGTAGGGGGTCCGGATCGGAACTCGGGGGCTGCGGTCCATTTCGGATCACGCGGCTCGGTGATATAAAACCACCCGGATTGCCATCCCTTTAGGGTCTCCACGAAAGAGCCCTCGAACCATAGGATGTTGGCCATCTTGCCCGCCATGGCGCCTCCGCACTCCGCCTGGCTGCCGCGCACCACCTTGGGCTTGACGTTGAAGGTCTTGAGCCAGAGGCCGAAATGAGGGCGGACGCGGAGAAAAGCCTCACACACGACGATAAACGCCGAGATGTTGAGGATGAAGTTTGGAGCCAGATCGTGGAAATCCAGGCCGTAGTAGAACATGAGCCCCCGGACAAATGGGTGGAGTGGAAAATCCAGTCCGCGGAGGAAGTGGGGGAGAAATACTACCCTCTCATGGGGCCTTGGGGTGGGGAGAAGCTGCCCCTCTTCGGGAAGTCGGTGCGCGATGTCCTTGGATAGGTATCCGGCCTTCCTTAGCTTCTTGACTTTGCCCTCCGTGACGGAGGAGACCATCCACTTGCCTCCCGCTCCGGACATTGCTGGAGAAGGTTGAGGTGGGAAGTGCGGGCTTGGGCGCTGGAGCTCGGGTGCGCAGGAGATGGATAGGCAAAGGAGGAAGAAGGCGTAGGTAAAAAGGTGGATCCTTGTCCCCTTATATGGGCGGATGCGGTTGTGCATCCCCACCTGCCTAGTAAAACTCGCTTGCCTCCCAAGCGCCGTGATAAGTGGCGCGGTTGGGTTACCCACGTCCGTATTGATGAGAATCCTGCAAAAGGGGGGTACGCGATCTCTGCTTTGACAAGGCGTGCCAAGGAAACCACCTCGCAATACACGCTGAGGTGGAAAAGTGAAAACGATTCGAGTGAAGGACTTGGCTGTAGTGTGATGACGCACTGCGGAATACGTCAGCAGATTTGATTTGTGTTAATATTATTCTCTCTATGGCAATATGTGGAAGCTTATTTTGTAGAGCCAGACACTACTCTTGGTGTTTACAATCTTCTATGAAGGACTTGGAGGAGGAACCCGCCTTGCAATGCCTAAGACAATTTGCACGCCGGACTCGTCGTCATTGAAGCCTGGTTCAGGGGCTACTGAGGGAGTCCTGGATTAGGGGGTGTTCGGGTAGCCGGACTCCTGGACTATGAAGATACAAGATTGAAGACTTTGTCCCGTGTCCGGATGGGACTTTCCTTGGCGTGGAAGGCAAGCTTGGCGATGCGGATATTCAAGATCTCCTACCATTGTAACCGACTCTATGTAACCCTAACCCTATCCGGTGTCTATATAAACCGGAGGGTTGTAGTCCGTAGGCAATCAACTCCATATACAACAATCATACCATAGGCTAGCTTCTAGGGTTTAGCCTCCTTGATCTCGTGGTAGATCTACTCTTGTACTACCCATATCATCAATATTAATCAAGCAGGACGTAGGGTTTTACCTCCATCAAGAGGGCCCGAACCTGGGTAAAACATCGTGTTCCCTGCCTCCTGTTACCATCCGGCCTAGACGCACAGTTCGGGACCCACTACCTGAGATCCGCTGGTTTTGACATCGATAGATGGCTTAATGGACCCTGTAAAATTCAGAGTACAGAGGACGCCACACCAACTCACAGCCTTAGAGCATGTTGGATACTCCGGCAGGTGGCCAAAATTGGCGAAGATCTCCTAATTCCGGAGGCCACAGAAAGCCACCCCAGAGACACCAATACGGTACTAACAGTCTTCGAGACTTTTGCATCAAATAACATGCGAAAAAGGACACTCCGCAGCCTTGCCGAAATCTACCAAGTGGCAACAATAAACCCGTGGAGTGACACAGCTATTACCTTTAACGCCAGTGATGAACCTAAATTCTGAACAACCCGAGTACCAGCTGCATTGGTCCTCAGTCCAATAGTGGATGGCTTTCGTCTTACCAAGGTACTCATGGACGGCGGCAGTGGATTGAACCTCATTTACGAGGAAACCCTTCAAGAAATGGAAATAGACTGGAACCGCATTGAGCGAAGCAGCACAACCTTTAGAGGAATAATCCCTAGTCGGGAAGCGCGCTGTACAGGAAAAATCACATTAGATGTGGTGTTCGGCACGCCGGATAATTACAGGTCCGAAGAGGTCACGTTCCATGTGGCTTCGTTCAGCAGCAGTTATCACGCTCTGCTAGGGCGGGAAGCGTTTACAATCTTCCAAGCAATACCCCATTACGGGTACATGAAGCTCAAGATGCCCGGGCCCAACGGGATCATCACTCTCGCTAGTGATCCGGACATAGCACTCCGTACCGAAAACAAGACAGCCGCACTGGCCCTTGAGGCACTATCCGAAGCCCTAGCGGCTGAGGAACTGACTGCGCTGCGCTCCACGGTGAATAGAGATGACATGGTACTTGACAAAAGATCCAAGTCCACCTCCTTTAAACCGGCGGACGAAATAGTCAAATTCCAGGTCCATCCAACGGACCCCAATAAAACAGCTTCCATCGGGGCACATTTAAACCCTGATGTAGATGCCGCACTGCGAGAGTTCCTACGAGAGAAATGGGACATTTTTGCCTGGCACCCTTCAGACATGCCAGGAATCCCACGCAGGCTGGCCGAGCACAGCTTAAATATCCTAAACGAATTCAAACCTGTCAAGCAAGCTCTTCGGCGTTTTTCCGAACCTAAGAGACAGGCCATGGGAGAGGAGCTAGCAAAGCTATTGGAGGCTGGATTCATCAGAGATATAAAACATCCGGACTGGCTAGCAAACCTGGTGATGGTACCAAAGAAGGACAAATCCTGGCGCCTGTGCGTTGATTTTAAAGACATTAACAAGGCTTGCCCAAAGGATCCCTTCCCCCTCCCCCGCATCGATCTAATTATCGACGCTACCGCAGGACACGACTCGTTGTGTTTCCTCGACGCATATTCCGGCTACCATCAAATCAAGATGGCAGAATCAGACCAAGCCGCAACGGAATTTATCACACCATACGACCCATTCTGCTTCAACACAATGCCCTTCGGGCTCAAAAACACCGGCGCAACATATCAGCGCATGATTCAGACATGTCTGGCAAACCAGATCGGCAAAACAGTGGAGGTATATGTAGATGATGTGGTCATCAAAACAAGACATGTCGAATCTCTAGTAGACGACTTGAGGCTCACATTCGATAACCTCCGAACACACGACATCAAGGTCAACCCGGAAAAATGCGTTTTCGGCATCCCAGCCTGAAAGCTCTTGGGCTTCATTGTATTCGGTAGAGGAATTGAAGCAAATCCAGCCAAGATCCGAGCTCTATCACAATTGGATATCCCAAAGGACCTCAAACAAATACAAAAATTAACCGGATGCGTGGCGGCTCTAAGCCGCTTTATCTCCCGCTTGGGAGAAAAGGCCCTACCCCTTTACCGCCTCCTTCGGCGCACCGAACACTTCGAATGGATGGATGCAGCCACGGCCGGACTCAATGAAATAAAAGCCATACTGGCAGCAAACCTAGTCCTGGCCACGCCAAACATTGGCGAACCAATGCTATTATACATTGGAGCAACACATCAGGTTGTAAGCGCAGTGCTCGTCGTCGAACGAGAAATGGATGGACACAAATTCCCCCTTCAAAAGCCGGTCTATTATGTGTCCATTGTCCTCACTCCCTGCAAATCACGGTGCCCGCATTATCAAAAGATTGCGTACGCGGTATTCATGGCATCCCGGAAGCTACGACACTACTTTCAAGAGTGTTCAATAACAGTAGCCTCGGAAGTACCACTTAACGATATTATAAACAACCGTGATGCAACGGGCCGGATTGCAAAATGGGCCATTGAGCTCCTCCCGTTCGACATAACTTATAAGCCATGGCGAGCCATCAAGTCGCAAGTCTTGGCCGACTTCGTCGCAGAATGGACGGAGGCCGAAATCCCTAAAGAGTACGGCACATATTCAAATTGGATCATGCATTTCGACGGCTCCAAGATGTTGGCTGGACTGGGGGCTGGCGTCGTTTTGACGTCCCCCACAGGAGAGACAGTTCAATACGTACTCCAGATTATGTACACGGACTCCAACAATGCAGCCGAATATGAGGCCCTTTTACATGGTCTCCGGATGGCAGTATCCATGGGCATTCAACGCCTAGAGGTGCGCGGGGACTCGAACCTCGCAATATCCCAAATAAATGGAGACTTCAATGCCAAGGATCCAAAAATGGCAGCTTACCGCAACGCCGTCCTAAAAATGTCAGCTCGGTTCGAAGGGCTTGAATTCCACCATGTAGCCCGGGAAAATAATCAGGCGGCAGATGTCCTGGCACGCATCGGCGCAAAACGCGATGTAGTCCCCCCCAACATCTTCTTGGAAAGGCTGTTCAAGCCATCCGTAGTATGGGAAGGGGAGCCGAACAATAACAGCCCGGACCCAACCGCACTGCCCGACACCGAACATTCCGACACAATCGGAGGCTCTGCCAATGAAATAACACCTTCAGCCCATGTAATAATGGCCGTTATCACCCCGTGGACGGAACGATTCCTCGCCTACCTTACTAGGCAGGAACTCCCGAGGACCAAAATGAGGCACGCTGCATAGTGCGGCGATCCAAAGCCTACAAAGTCCACGAGGGAGAGCTTTATAAGAAAAGCACTATCGGGGTCCTTCAAAGGTGCATCTCCGAAGAGGAAGGGCGGAACCTCCTGGCTGAAATTCATGCCGGACTCGGCGGTCATCACGTGGCAGCTCGGTCCATTGTAAGCAAGGCCTTCCGTACAGGCTTTTATTGGCCGACGGCCCGGGCAGACGCCCAGGACTTAGTCCAACAATGCACCGGTTGCCAGCTCTTTGCAAACCAAAGCCATATGCCACCCACCGCCCTCCAAACTATCCCCATCACTTGGCCCTTCGCGGTCTGGGGGCTTGACATGGTTGAACCCCTTAAAGGCGGAACTCACAAGCAAAAATACTTACTGGTCATGGTGGATAAGTTCACCAAATGGATAGAAGCCAAGCCTGTTAAGACGGCCGAATCCGGACCGGTGATAGACTTTATATCCGGGGTTGTACACTGTTACAGCGTCCCCCACAGCATCATCACGGATAACGGCACGAATTTTACGGCCGACGAGGTAAAACTCTGGTGCAAAAACATGGGCATCATGCTCGATTATGCTTCCGTCTATCACCCACAAACTAACGGCCAGGTCGAATGTGCAAATGGTCTTATCATGAGCAGCATCAAACCCAGATTAGTGCGGTCCCTCAAGGAATCTAACACGCACTAGGTAGAGGATCTCGACTCCGTACTCTGGGGGCTGCGGACCACGCCGAATCGCACCACCGGATACACACCATTCTTTATGGTGTATGGCGCAGAGGCAGTTTTGCCTTGCGACATAATTCATGACTCACCTCGAGTGCGCATGTACGAAGAAAGAGAAGCTGAGCTCGATCGGCAGGACAGCTTGGACGCATTGGAGGAGGAGCGTGACGTGGCAAAAGCCCGTTCCGCATTCTATCAACAGCAGACTCGAAGATACCAAAGCAGAGAAGTACGGGCCAAAAATTACAACGTTGGCGAATTAGTTCTACGACTACCGGACAAGAAAAAGGACAAACTCAAGCCCAAGTGGGAAGGTCCCTTCATAATTGACCAAGTCCTGACTGGTGGAGCGTACCGCCTGCGAGATGCATCGGATAATCGACTCGAGCCGAACCCATGGAACACAGCCCGTCTCCGAAGATTCTATGCCTAGCGCCGGACTCTGTGTTCGTCTCCTTCCTCTGTCCATTTTTTATATACTTTATGTCTTACATTCCTCTTCTTCTCTCCCTCTCTCTTGTAGCCTTTAAAGGCTCATAAAGTGACGCGCTATCCGCGCTCATTAAACCTGGGGGCTTCTTTAAATAGAAGCTTATTTATACAGGCTTCATGCCCAACACATGTGTCACACTTCCGCATGTACCTTTTATTCACCATTATATGCATCGATATGACTTAAGTTTTGGCCAAGCTGGGTTGCCTGGCTCCTGTGCTTACCCCTACGTTCCCGATTGTTTGGCTAGGTGGTAAAGGGAGCACCTCTGCGATTGTTACTGCCGGGTCAGCCGGACGTGTACCTCAGACCGGGTGAAGCCGAAAGCTAGCGTTCTTAAGGGAATATTCGGTCGGTGAACTAAAGATGATCTTTTTTATTTTATTTATCTACACGCCCCCAGATGTTTTTCCTGCGTTTCTTTTCGCAGCATGGACATGCACTTTAGGGCATGCCTCCCAGGGAAAAGAACCCCTAACGGAACTATTCTCCTTAGAAGATGTTTCTTACTAACCATGTAATATAACATAACTAGTCGGGCACTTGTCTGTTCACGCACTAATGACCCCTACGCCTGGTCTCCATGCATTCCCCGGTTCCTATATAACCGCATGGGAATTCGGACACACTCCGGACCGTCAGGTCCTGAGGGTGAAGCGAAAAGGCCGGCCATGACAAATGATCTACAATCCGGCTAGAAGGCATTATAAATTTCATTACATAGTCATTTTGACTGATTTTATTCCTCTTCAATACCATCTAACATGATGTCTAATTTACAGTCCTGCCGGGAATACTTTGCGGCCAACTCTACTTGGCCGTATACTAAGCTTACAGGGATCTCCTTCCCATCAGGCCCTACAGGACCGACCTCGTGTTGGAAATATGCCCTAGAGGCAATAATAAAGGGATTATTATTATATTTCCTTGTTCATGATAATTGTCTTTTATTCATGCTATAATTGTGTTATCCGGAAATCGTAATACATGTGTGAATACATAGACACCAACATGTCCCTAGTAAGCCTCTAGTTGACTAGCTCGTTGATCAATAGATAGTCATGGTTTCCTGACTATGGACATTGGTTGTCATTGATAACGAGATCACATCATTAGGAGAATGATGTGATGGACAAGACCCAATCCTAAACATAGCACAAGATCGTATAGTTCGTTTGCTAGAGTTTTTCCAATGTCAAGTATCTTTTCCTTAGACCATGAGATCATGTAACTCCCGGATACCGTAGGAATGCTTTGGGTGTACCAAACGTCACAACGTAACTGGGTGACTATAAAGGTATACTATGGGTATCTCCAAAACTATCTGTTGGGTTGACACGGATCAAGATTGGGATTTGTCACTCCGTATGACGGGGAGGTATCTCTGGGCCCACTCGGTAATGCATCATCATAATGAGCTCAAAGTGTCCAAGTGTCTGGTCACGGGATCATGCATTACGGTACGAGTAAAGTGACTTTCCGGTAACGAGATTGAACGAGGTATTGGGATACCAACGATCGAATCTCGGGCAAGTAAAATACCGATTGACAAAGGGAATTGTATACGGGGTTGCTTGAATCCTCGACATCGTGGTTCATCCGATGAGATCATCGAGGAGCATGTGGGAGCCAACATGGGTATCCAGATCCCGCTATTGGTTATTGACCGGAGAGCCGTCTCGGTCATGTCTACATGTCTCCCGAACCCGTAGGGTCTACACACTTAAGGTTTGGTGACACTAGGGTTGTAGAGATATGAATATGCACTAACCCGAAAGTTGTTAGGAGTCCCGGATGAGATCCCGGATGTCACGAGGAGTTCCGGAATGGTCCGTAGGTGAAGAATTATATATAGGAAGTGCAGTTTCGGCCATCCGGAGAGTTTCGGGGGTCACCGGTATTGTACCGGGACCACCGGAAGGGTCCCGGGGGTCCACCGGGTGGGGCCACCCATCCCGGAGGGCCCCATGGGCTGAAGTGGGGAGGGGAACCAGCCCATAGTGGGCTGGTGCGCCCCCTTTGTCCCACCCCATGCGCCTAGGGTTGGGAACCCTAGGGTGGGGGGGGGGGCGCCCCACCTGGCTTGGGGGGCACTCCACCCCTTGGCCGCCGCCCCCTAGGAGATCCCATCTCCTAGGGCCGGCGCCCCCCTAGGGGAGCCTATATAAGGGGGGAGGAGGGAGGGCAGCCGCACCCTGAAGTCTTGGCGCCTCCCTCTCCCCTGCTACACCTCTCCCTCTCGCAATAGAACGGCGAAGCCCTGCTGCGGTGACTGCTGCCTCCACCACCACGCCGTCGTGTTGCTGGATCTTCATCAACGTCTCCTTCCCCCTTGCTGGATCAAGAAGGAGGAGACGTCACGCTGACCGTACGTGTGTTGAACGCGGAGGTGCCGTCCGTTCGGCGCTAGGATCTCCGGTGATTTGGATCACGTCGAGTACGACTCCCTCATCCCCGTTCTCTTGAACGCTTCCGCTCGCAATCTACAAAGGTATGTAGATGCATCCGATCACTCGTTGCTAGATGAACTCATAGATGGATCTTGGTGAAAACGTAGGAAATTTTTTTGTTTTCTGCAACGTTCCCCAACAGTGGTATCAGAGCCAGGTTTATGCGTAGTTCTCTTTGCACGAGTAGAACACAATTTGTTGTGGGCGTAGATGTTGTCAACTTTCTTGCCGCTACTAGTCTTATTTTGCTTCAGCAGTATTGTGGGATGAAGCGGCCCGGACCAACCTTACACGTACGCTTACGTGAGACCGGTTCCACCGACTGACATGCACTAGTTTCATAAGGTGACTGGCGGGTGTCTGTCTCTCCCACTTTAGTTGGAGCGGATTTGATGAAAAGGGTCCTTATGAAGGGTAAATAGAAGTTGACAAATCATGTTGTGGCTTTCACGTAGGTAAGAAAACGTTCTTGCTAGAACCCTATTGCAGCCGCGTAAAACTTGCAACAACAATTAGAGGACGTCTAACTTGTTTTTGCAGCAAGAGTTTTGTGATGTGATATGGCCAAAGTTGTGATGAATGATGAATGATATATATGTGATGTATGAGATGTTCGTGCTATTGTAATAGGAATCACGACTTGCATGTCGATGAGTATGACAACCGGCAGGAGCCATAGGAGTTGTCTTTATTTTTTGTATGACCTGCATGTCGTTGAGAAACGCCATGTAAATTACTTTACTTTATTGCTAAACGTGTTAGCCATAGTAGTAGAAGTAATAGTTGGCGAGCAACTTCATGGAGACACGATGATGGAGATCATGATGATGGAGATCATGGTGTCATGCCGGTGACAAGATGATCATGGAGCCCCAAGATGGAGATCAAAGGAGCTATGTGATATTGGCCATATCATGTCACTATTATTATTTGATTGCATGTGATGTTTATCATGTTTTTGCATCTTGTTTACTTAGAACGATGGTAGTAAATAAGATGATCCCTCATAATAATTTCAAGAAAGTATTCCCCCTAACTGTGCGCCGTTGCGACAGTTTGTTGTTTCGAAGCACCACGTGATGATCGGGTGTGATAGATTCCAACGTTCACATACAACGGGTGTAAGACAGATTTACACATGCAAACACTTAGGTTGACTTGGCGAGCCTAGCATGTACAGACATGGCCTCAGAACACAGAAGACCGAAAGGTCAAGCATGAGTCGTATAGAAGATACGATCAACATGAAGATGTTCACCGATGTTGACTAGTCCGTCTCACGTGATGATCGGACACGGCCTAGTTAACTCGGATCATGTTATACTTAGATGACTGGAGGGATGTCTATCTGAGTGGGAGTTCATTAAATAGATGAACTTAATTATTATGAACTTAGTCTAAAATATTTACAATATGTCTTGTAGATCAAATGGCCAACGTTGTCCTCAACTTCAACGCGTTCGTAGAGAAAACCGAGATGAAAGACGATGGCCGCAATTATACGGACTGGGTCCGGAACCTGAGGATCATCCTCATAGCTGCCAAGAAAGATTATGTCCTACAAGCACCGCTAGGTGAAGCACCCGCTCTCCCTGCAGAACGAGCCATTATGAACGCTTGGCAGACACGTACTGATGATTACTCCCTCGTTCAGTGCGGCATGCTTTACAGCTTAGAACCGGGGCTCCAAAAGCGTTTTGAGAGACACGGAGCATATGAGATGTTCGAAGAGCTGAAAATGGTTTTTCAAGCTCATGCCCGGGTCGAGAGATATGAAGTCTCGGACAAGTTCTTCAGCTGTAAGATGGAGGAAAATAGTTCTGTCAGTGAGCACATACTCACTATGTCAGGGTTACATAACCGCTTGACTCAGCTGGGAGTTAATCTCCCGGATGACGCGGTCATTGACAGAATCCTTCATTCACTTCCACCGAGCCACAAGAGCTTTGTGATGAACTTCAATATGCAGGGGATGGAAAAGACCATTCCTGAAGTATTTGCAATGCTGAAATCAGTAGAGGTAGAAGTCAAAAAGGAACATCAAGTGTTGATGGTGAATAAAACCACTAAGTTCAAGAAGGGCAAGGGTAAGAAGAACTTCAAGAAGGACGGCAAGGGAGTTGCCGCGCCCGGTAAGCAAGCTGCCGGGAAGAAGCCAAAGAATGGACCCAAGCCCGAGACTGAGTGCTTTTATTGCAAGGGAAGTGGTCACTGGAAGCGGAACTGCCCCAAATACTTAGTGGACAAGAAGGCCGGCAACACGAAAGGTATATGTGATATACATGTAATTGATGTGTACCTTACCAGTACTCGTAGTAGCTCCTGGGTATTTGATACCGGTGCAGTTGCTCACATTTGTAACTCAAAGCAGGAGCTGCGGAATAAGCGGAGACTGGCGAAGGACGAGGTGACGATGCGCGTCGGGAATGGTTCCAAGGTCGATGTGATCGCCGTCGGCACGCTACCTCTACATTTAACTACGGGATTAGTTTTGAACCTCAATAATTGTTATTTAGTGCCAAGTTTGAGAATGAACATTGTATCAGGATCTCGTCTAATATGAGATGGCTACTCATTTAAATCCGAGAATAATGGTTGTTCTATTTATATGAGAGATATGTTTTATGGTCATGCTCCGATGGTGAATGGTTTATTCTTAATGAATCTCGAGCGTCATGCTACACATATTCATAGTGTGAGTACCAAAAGATGTAAGGTTGATAATGATAGTCCCACATACTTGTGGCACTGCCGCCTTGGTCACATATGTGTCAAACGCATGAAGAAGCTCCATGCAGATGGACTTTTAGAGTCTCTTGATTACGAATCATTTGACACATGCGAACCATGCCTCATGGGTAAAATGACCAAGACTCCGTTCTCAGGAACAATGGAGCGAGCAACCAACTTATTGGAAATCATACATACTGATGTGTGCGGTCCAATGAGTGTTGAGGCTCGCGGTGGTTATCGTTATCTTCTCACCCTCACTGATGACTTGAGTAGATATGGGTATGTCTACTTAATGAAACACAAGTCTGAGACCTTTGAAAGGTTCAAGGAATTTCAGAGTGAGGTTGAGAATCAACGTGACAGGAAAATCAAGTTCCTGCGATCAGATCGTGGAGGAGAATACTTGAGTCACGAATTTGGCACACACTTAAGAAAATGTGGAATAGTTTCACAACTCACGCCGCCTGGAACACCTCAGCGTAATGGTGTGTCTGAACGTCGTAATCGCACTCTATTAGACATGGTGCGATCTATGATGTCTCTTACCGATTTACCGCTATCATTTTGGGGCTATGCTTTAGAGACTGCCACATTCACTTTAAATAGGGCTCCGTCGAAATCCGTTGAGACGACACCGTATGAATTATGGTTTGGGAAGAAACCTAAGCTGTCGTTTCTAAAAGTTTGGGGATGCGATGCTTATGTCAAGAAACTTCAACCTGAAAAGCTTGAACCCAAGTCGGAAAAATGTGTCTTCATAGGATACCCTAAAGAAACTATTGGGTATACCTTCTACCTCAGATCCGAGGGCAAGATCTTTGTTGCCAAGAATGGATCCTGTCTAGAGAAAGAGTTTCTCTCGAAAGAAGTAAGTGGGAGGAAAGTAGAACTTGATGAAGTATTACCTCTTGAACCGGAAAGTGGTGCAACTCAAGAAAATGTTCCTGAGGTGCCTGCACCGACTAGAGAGGAAGTTAATGATGATGATCATGAAACTTCAGATCAAGTTGCTACTGAACTTCGTAGGTCCACAAGGACACGTTCCGCACCAGAGTGGTATGGCAACCCTGTCTTGAAAATCATGTTGTTAGACAACGGTGAACCTTCGAACTATGAAGAAGCGATGGCGGGCTAGATTCCAACAAATGGCTTGAAGCCATGCAATCCGAGATAGGATCCATGTATGAAAACAAAGTATGGACTTTGACAGACTTGCCCGATGATCGGCGAGCGATAGAAAACAAATGGATCTTTAAGAAGAAGACGAACGCGGATGGTAATGTTACCATCTATAAAGCTCGACTTGTCGCTAAGGGTTATCGGCAAGTTCAAGGGGGTTGACTACGATGAGACTTTCTCTCCCGTAGCGAAGCTGAAGTCCGTCCGAATTATGTTAGCAGTTGCCGCATTCTACGATTATGAAATATGGCAAATGGATGTCAAAACGGCATTCCTTAATGGTTTCCTTAAGGAAGAATTGTATATGATGCAGCCGGAAGGTTTTGTCGACCCTAAGAATGCTAACAAGGTATGCAAGCTCTAGCGATCCATTTATGGGCTGGTGCAAGCATCTCGGAGTTGGAATATTCGCTTTGATGAGATGATCAAAGCGTTTGGGTTTATGCAGACTTATGGAGAAGCCTGCGTTTACAAGAAAGTGAGTGGGAGCTCTGTAGCATTTCTCATATTATATGTAGATGACATACTTTTGATGGGAAATGATATAGAACTTTTGGACAGCATTAAGGCCTACTTGAATAAGAGTTTTTCAATGAAGGACCTTGGAGAAGCTGCTTATATATTAGGCATCAAGATCTATAGAGATAGATCAAGACGCCTCATAGGTCTTTCACAAAGCACATACCTTGATAAGATATTGAAGAAGTTCAATATGGATCAGTCTAAGAAGGGGTTCTTGCCTGTGTTGCAAGGTGTGAAATTGAGCTCAGCTCAATGTCCGACCACGGCAGAAGATATAGAAGAGATGAGTGTCATCCCCTATGCCTCAGCCATAGTGTCTATTATGTATGCCATGCTGTGTACCAGACCTGATGTAAACCTTGCCGTAAGTTTGGTAGGTAGGTACCAAAGTAATCCCGGCAAGGAACACTGGACAGCGGTCAAGAATATCCTGAAGTACCTGAAAAGGACTAAGGACATGTTTCTCGTTTATGGAGGTGACGAAGAGCTCATCGTAAAGGGTTACGTCGATGCTAGCTTCAACATAGATCTGGATGACTCTAAGTCACAAACCGGATACGTGTATATGTTGAATGGTGGAGCAGTAAGCTGGTGCAGCTGCAAGCAGAGCGTCGTGGCGGGATCTACATGTGAAGCGGACTACATGGCTGCCTCGGAGGCAGCACATGAACCAATCTAGGTGAAGGAGTTCATCACCGACCTAGGAGTCATACCCAATGCATCGGGGCCGATCAAGCTCTTCTGTGACAACACTGGATCTATTGCACTTGCCAAGGAGCCCAGGTTTCACAAGAAGACCAGGCACATCAAGCGTCGCTTCAACTCCATCCGTGAAAGTGTTCAAGATGGAGACATAGAAATTTGTAAAGTACATACGGATCTGAATGTCGCAGATCCGTTGACTAAACCTCTCCCTAGGGCAAAACATGATTAACACCAGAACTCTATGGGTGTTCGGTTCATCACAATGTAACTAGATTATTGACTCTAGTGCAAGTGGGAGACTGTTGGAAATATGCCGTAGAGGCAATAATAAAAGGATTATTATTATATTTCCTTGTTCATGATAGTTGTCTTTTATTCATGCTATAATTGTGTTATCAGGAAATCGTAATACATGTGTGAATACATAGACACCAACATGTCCCTAGTAAGCCTCTAGTTGACTAGCTCGTTGATCAATAGATAGTCATGGTTTCCTGACTATGGACATTGGATGTCATTGATAACGAGATCACATCATTAGGAGAATGATGTGATGGACAAGACCCAATCCTAAACATAGCACAAGATTGTATAGTTCGTTTGCTAGAGTTTTTCCAATGTCAAGTATCTTTTCCTTAGACCATGAGATCGTGTAACTCCCGGATACCATAGGAATGCTTTGGGTGTACCAAACGTCACAACGTAACTGGGTGACTATAAAGGTATACTACAGGTATCTCCGAAAGTATCTGTTGGGTTGACACGGATCAAGACTGGGATTTGTCACTCCGTATGACGAAGAGGTATCTCTGGGCCTACTCGGTAATGCATCATCATAATGAGCTCAAAGTGACCAAGTGTCTGGTCACGGGATCATGCATTACGGTACGAGTAAAGTGACTTGCCGGTAACGAGATTGAACGAGGTATTGGGATACCGACGATCGAATCTCGGGCAAGTAAAATACCAATTGACAAAGGGAATTGTATACGGGGTTGCTTGAATCCTCGACATCATGGTTCATCCGATGAGATCATCGAGGAGCATGTGGGAGCCAACATGGGTATCCAGATCCCGCTGTTGGTTATTGACCGGAGAGCCGTCTCAGTCATGTCTACATGTCTCCCGAACCCGTTGGGTCTACACACTTAAGGTTCGGTGACGCTAGGGTTGTAGAGATATGAATATGCAGTAACCCGAAAGTTGTTCGGAGTCCCGGATGAGACCCCGAACGTCACGAGGAGTTTTGGAATGGTCCGGAGGTGAAGAACTATATATAGGAAGTGCAGTTTCGGCCATCGGGAGAGTTTCAGGGGTCACCGGTATTGTACCGGGACCACCGGAAGGGTCCCGGGGGTCCACCGGGTGGGGCCACCCATCCCGGAGGGCCCCATGGGCTGAAGTGGGGAGGGGAACCAGCCCATAGTGGGCTGGTGCGCCCCCTTTGGCCCACCCCATGCGCCTAGGGTTGGGAACCCTAGGGTGGGGGGCGCCCCACCTGGCTTGGGGGGCACTCCACCCCTTGGCCGCCGCCCCCCTAGGAGATCCCATCTCCTAGGGCCGCCGCCCCCCCTAGGGGAGCCTATATAAAGGGGGGGAGGGAGGGCAGCCGCACCCTGAAGTCTTGGCGCCTCCCTCTCCCCTGCTACACCTCTCCCTCTCGCAATAGAATGGCGAAGCCCTGCTGCGGTTACTGCTGCCTCCACCACCACGCCGTCGTGCTGCTGGATCTTCATCAACCTCTCCTTCCCCCTTGCTGGATCAAGAAGGAGGAGACGTCACGCTGACCGTACGTGTGTTGAACGCGGAGGTGCCGTCCGTTCGGCGCTAGGATCTTCGGTGATTTGGATCACGTCGACTATGACTCCCTCATCCCCGTTCTCTTGAACGCTTCCGCTCGCGATCTACAAAGGTATGTAGATGCATCCGATCACTCGTTGCTAGATGAACTCATAGATGGATCTTGGTGAAAACGTAGGAAATTTTTTTGTTTTCTGCAACGTTCCCCAACACCTCGGCCATGTGGGTGGGGTCAGCCTTTGTGTACCGCGTCTTCACCATGGCCCAGGCCTCCCTAGCGCCTTGACGGCAGGCCGATATCTTCCACAATCGGAAGCGCCGCCGTGCTCCCAATAGCTTCTCCGCAAGCTCTCCAAGACCTTCGGGCATGGAGATGGATGGCCACAGGGCCTGGGCGACGCCTTGCATCGCCTGCCGAACTTGATTGAGCAGTTGTGAGAGCTCGGGAAGAAGGTCACCCGTAGAACCGGGCATCTCCTCTGTAGGACGACCTGTTAGCACACCTACAGACATTGCTCTGTTAGTCGACTTCCCCGCCGAACTTTCTTTCAAAGGTTCGTTCAAGCACTTACTAAATATGCCGCGCCGAAGCCGTTGATTCTCCTTAACGGAGTCTGACAGCTGGGCACGAACTTCTTTCAGCTCGACGCCCAGCTTGGTGTTGGCATCTTGGAGATAGTTTTTCTCCCGCCTCACCTTTGTCAGCACCTTCTCACCAGCCTTTAGCTGGCGTAGGAGGTGTTTCCTTTCCGGATTCAATCTGGCGCCATCTGCAATTTCATTTGTCAGATTCGCACCCATGCCGTGCTTCGCAAAATACTTATCTTTCGAAGTGTATATTACCAGAGGGGGTCTCCTTGGGCTCCCCTGCCGCGGCTAGTGCGGCCTCAAGTTGGGCTTTGCACTCTTCCAGCTCCTTGGACAGTAGGGAATTCTTTTCTGTAAGAACCTGCATAACAAATGATCCTTAAATCAGTTATTCTAACTGTTTCAAGTCTCGGGGGCTACTGGTATATATATATATAATTACCAAAATTTTCTTACCCGTATGTCTTTTACATATTGCTCCGTGGCTCTGGCTAGACCATTTTGAGTGGCACAGAGGTACGCATCTCCCGAATTAAAGGCATCTAATGCCTCTTGGGAGAAACAAGCGTCGCGAAGAATTGTCCGGCGACGCCTATGGTTCATGGCACTCTCCACCTCAGAGTTGGTGGCAGACAACCTGCCCACATCCTCCATCGAAGGAGCGTCCGGTGCGCGCCTTGTGTTCACCTCTGCCTTTGGACCAGGCTTTGGAGCCTGGCTGGTGGAGGCGCGGTTGGCAGCCTCTCCAGGTATAGTCCGGCGAGGTCTCTTTGTCCTGAAGAGAGCACGAGTGTTAATATGCCTCGCAGGTGTAACACCTGGGATAAGGGGGCGCGCCATACCTTTGCGCTGACACCTCTGTCCGCACTACGCCTCTTCTGCCCACGGGGCCCTGCGGCCCCTCGTTGGCTTGCCGCCGCAGGTTCGGCCTCTCGTCTCAAAAACCTCCCCTGCAAAGCTCGGTTGTAATCAGGAAACTGAAAGCACGAGAGGGCGGACACCTATTCGGGGTACTGGGACTTCGATCTCAGTTACCTGGGAGGCCGGGATTAGCCCTGGGTAATCGGCCGTAATGGCCACCAAGGCGTTGTCCTTGCTCAATTGATGGAACACTCCATCGATCAGCTCCACAGATATGTCCGGATCCTCTTGAGAGGCCGGGTCGAGGGACCGTCCTGGGTCCTCGGTTTGTGGAGGAGGGCTGTTTATTTCCTTAACAGCCGGGCGCAGTTCCTGCGTTGAAGTCGTTAGACTGAATATTTAACAATGGGAATACAAAATGGATGGGTAAGTAAATGCGATCGCTTACCCAGCTTGGGGGATTGTGCATAGAGAATCCACCCTGTGGGTTGACGCGGAGAAATTCCTCTTCTCCCTTGTACAAAGTGGACAAGATCTTCAGTAGAGCGGCAGCTAAATCCGGCCCCTTACGGCCATAGCGGGTGGCGTCGTCCTCCCCGTTGAAGTCCCACGTGGGGTGGCTTCTATACTGAAGCGGCTGCACCCCCCGCATGATGCATTCGGCCATAACCCCGATCATGGTCAGTCCGGAATGGGCTAACAATCTTATCCGGCCCATCAGGTAAATGATGTCCCTGTCACTTTCCCTTTGAGGGCTCCGTGGACGCCAGCTTAGGCGCTTCTTTAAGGGAGCACTATCGAATTCAGGGAGGCCAATCCGGAGAGGATCCGGCAGCGGGACGTCCTCTATATAAAACCATTCCGAGGGCCAGTCTTCGGACGCCTTCTTTGGGGTTCCGGACAGATATCCGGTCCCAGCGATGCGCCACACTTCGGCTCCGCCCACTTGATACATTGACCCCTCCTTAGAGCGGGGCACAAGGCAGAATAACTTTTTCCATAGCCCGAAATGAGCCTCGACACCCAAAAACAGCTCGCAGAGGGCTACGAAGCCCGCGATATGCAATACGGAGGCAGGCGTGAGATTGTGTAGCTGGAGGCCGTAGAACTCCAGCAGCCCCCGGAGAAATGGATGGATTGGAAACCCGAGCCCCCTTATTAAATAAGGGACGAGGCATACCCGCTCTCCTTTGGAGGGATTAGGGGCACTCTCCGCTTGCTTTCCGCCGTTATAGATGGGAAGACTGGCTCGAACCGGGATCATATAGGCCGGGGGGAGAAATCCCTTGGTCTGGAGCGTCACTAGCTCGCTATGCGGGATGGAGCATCTCTCCCAATATCCAGGATGAGGGCTGGAAGGGCGAAAGGAGGAGTTGCGATGGCTGGCCATGGTGGAATGGACCTTTGTCGGATGCGCTCTGATGAACACTCGCGAAGGGGGGAAGATGTGGTTTGGATCTAAATCCTCGTCCCCTTAAATAGGGTAGCTCATTTACACGGCTAGGGGTGTGAATGTAAAAACACTCGACTTTTCATATTCGTTTGACACGCGGGAAACGACCATTATTGAGCGTAGAAGCCAAGGAGCGCAATATCTACAAGAAACCAGACTTTATTCAACAGGTACACGGAATTTGGAGGAGAACCCGCCTTGCAATGCCGAAGACAATATGCGCGCCGGACTCATCGTCATTGAAGCCTGGTTCGGGGGCTACTGAGGGAGTCCTGGATAAGGGGGTGTTCGGATAGCCGGACTATACCTTCAGTCGGACTCCTGGACTATGAAGATATAAGATTGAAGACTTCGTCCCGTGTCCGGAAGGGACTTTCCTTGGCGTGGAAGGCAAGCTTGGCGATACGGATATGCAGATCTCCTACCATTATAACCGACTTTGTGTAACCCTAACCCTCTCCGGTGTCTATATAAACCAGAGGGTTTTAGTCCGTAGAACAACATACACAACAACAATCATATGATAGGCTAGCTTCTAGGGTTTAGCCTCTCCGATCTCGTGGTAGATCTACTCTTGTACTACCCATATCATCAATATTAATCAAGTAGGACGTAGGGTTTTACCTCCATCGAGAGGGCCCGAACCTGGGTAAAACTTCGTGTCCCTTGCCTCATGTTACCATCCGGCCTAGACGCACAGTTCGGGACCCCCTACCCGAGATCCGCCGGTTTTGACACCGATAGCCACTCATAAGGAAGGCAATCAATAAATAAATCATGCTCCGACTTCATCACATAACGGTTCACCATGCGTGCATGCTACGGGAATCACAAACTTCAACACAAGTATTTCTCAAATTCAGAACTAGTCAACTAGCATGACTCTAATATCACCATCTTTATATCTCAAAACAATCATCAAGTATTAAACTTCTCATAGTATTCAATGCACATTATATGGAAGTTTTTATTAAATCCATCTTGGATGCCCATCATATTAGGACTAGTTTCATAACCAAAGCAAATTACCATGTTGTTCTAAAAGACTCTCAAAATAATATAAGTGACGCATGAGAGTTCAACAATTTCTTCAAAATAAAACCACCGACGTGCTCTAAAAAGATATAAGTGAAGCACTAGAGCAAATGACAAACTACTCCAAAAGATATAAGTGAAGATCAATGAGTAGTCGAGTAATTATGCAACTATGTGAAGACTCTCTAACATTTAAGAATTTCAGATCTTGGTATTTTATTCAAACAGCGAGCAAAACAAAATAAAATAAAATGACGCTCCAAGCAAAGCACATACATGTGGTGAATAAAAATATAGGTCCAAGTAAAGTTACCGATGAACGAAGACGAAAGAGGGGATGCCTTCCGGGGCATCCCCAAGCTTAGGCTCTTGGTTGTCCTTGAATATTACCTTGGGGTGCCTTGGGCATCCCCAAGATTAGG
Organism: Triticum urartu; assembly: GCF_003073215.2. Lineage (NCBI taxonomy): Eukaryota > Viridiplantae > Streptophyta > Magnoliopsida > Poales > Poaceae > Triticum > Triticum urartu. Next base: position 552,465,478 of record NC_053026.1, read on the forward strand.
CTCTTTCCACTCCTTATTCCTTAGTCCATCGAATCTTCACCCAAAACTCGAAAACTTCACAACACAAAACTTAACAGAAAACTCGTAAGCTCCGTCAGTATAAGAAAATAAATCACCACCTAAGTACTGTTGCGAACTCATTCTAAATTCATATTGGTGTAATATCTACTGTATTCCAAATTCTATATGGTTCATACCCTCCGATACTACTCATAGATTCATCAAAATAAGCAAACAATCACATAGAGAACATAATTTGTCAAAAACAGAACAGTCTGTGGTAATCTATAGGTTTCGAATACTTCTGTAACTCCAAAAATCCTGAGAAATTAGGAAGTCCTAGGAAATTTGTTTATTAATCTACTGCAAGTGGAATTGGTATTTCATCGCTCTCTGGTAAACAATAAAAATTATTCTCGTGAGCGCATACTTTCTATTTTTTTATAACAAGATCAAATAACAATCACCCAAGAAGATCCTAAAGGCTTTACTTGGCACGAACACTAACTAAAACATAAAAACACAATCATAACATAGGATAGATGATTAATTTATTACTAAACAGGAACAAAAAGCAAGGAGCAAAAATAAAATTGGGTTGCCTCCCAACAAGCGCTATCGTTTAACACCCCTAGCTAGGCATGATGATTTCAATGATGCTCACATAAAGAATAAGAATTGAAACATAAAGAGAGCATCATGAAGAATATGACTAGCACATTTAAGTCTAACTCACTTCCTATGCATAGGGATTTTGTGAGCAAATAACTTGTGGGAACAAGAATCAACTTGCATAGGAAGGTAAAACAGGCATAACTTCGAAACTTTAAGCACATAGAGAGGAAACTTGATATTATTGCAACTCCTACAAGCATATATTCCTCCCTCATAATAATTTTCAGTAGCATCATGAATGAATTCAACAATATAACTATCACATAAAGCATTTTTTTCATGATCTACAAGCATAGAATTTTTATTACTCTCCACATAAGAAAATTTCTTCTGATGAATAGTAGTGGGAGCAAACTCAACAAAATAACTATCATGTGAGGCATAATCCAATTGAAACTTAAAATCATGATGACAAGTTTCATGGATATCATTAATCTTTATAGCATACAAGTCATCACAATAATCATCATAGGTAGCAACTTTGTTCTCATCATAATCGATTGAAACCTCTTCCAAGATAGTGGAATCATTACTAAATAAAGTCATGACCTCTCCAAATCCACTTTCATAATTATCACAATAAGATTCAACATTCTCCAAAATAATGGGATTACTACTTCCTAAATTTGACACTCTTCCAAACCCACTTTCATAATTATCACAACAGGATTCAACATTCTCCAAAATAATGGGATTACTACTTCCTAAATTTGACACTCTTCCAAACCCACTTTCATCAATATAATCATCATAAGTAGGAGGCATGCTATCATCATAACAAATTTGCATATTAAAACTTGGGAGGCTAAAAATATCATCTTCATCAAACGTAGCATCCCCAAGCTTGGGACAGACATTAATTGCAGCAAATATATTCTCAAACATGTCATTCTCATCAAATATAGCATCCCCAAGCTTGGGCCTTTTCATATTATAAGCATAATCACTCTCATCATTAATAGTATGGATAGCACCGATAGTATAACAATTATCATCATCACAATTAGTAGTAGGAGAAACATCATTTGGGAGGGATACCTTTCTACCTTTGCTTCTCCATCTTTTCTTTTTCTTTTTCACATCATGTGTGGGTGATGGTGTCCTAGACTAGGGGGTACTCAACACGTCATCTCCTGATCTGTTAGACTGGGTCGAGGACCCCTATGGCCGTATACTCATGGCCAGTTCGGAAAGCTGCCGCATACATGGAAGATTCCACAAGACTTGGTGATCAAGACAAGGACTCCTCCTCACCGGCGTATTCGGCTAGGACTCTTGTTATCCTAGGCCATTGGTGCATTATATAAACCGGGGCCGGGCTAGTCGATAGAGAACATGTACAACAATCATAATCATAGGCTAGCTTCTAGGGTTTAGCCTCTACGATCTCGCGGTAGATCAACTCTTTTAATACTCATATCATCAAGATCAATCAAGCAGGAAGTAGGGTATTACCTCCATCGAGAGGGCCCGAACCTGGGCAAACACCGTGTCCCCTGTCTCCTGTTACCATCGACCTTAGACGCATAGTTCGGGACCCCCTATCCGAGATCTTCCGGTTTTGACACCGACAATGGTGTTTTCATTGAAAGTTCGGCTGTGTGATCGACAAAGGATCAATGGCTCGCCCGCAGATCAACTGCGACGCCGGCATCTTCGTCGCCGGCTCGACTGGTCACCTCGGCTCGACCGAGGACCACGCTCCATCTCCGATCGTCGTGTTCGGACGGGGGCCTTCATCAACATAAACTCCGATCTCTATCAAGATCATGGAGGAATCATCCATGGAGCTCGGGGGCTCAACGTCAACATTGCCCTCGGGCGACCGTGCTGTTTTTTCCGAACAGCAAACTTGTATCCGCTTCCACCGCCTCCTCGAGCATCACTTTGACGATTCCTTTGGTGGAATTGTGCGGAATTGAGTCTACAACAACCATGCAAAATTTCGTCGAGTTCCGATGGAGGAATCTCTGACAATCTACAATATACCAGAGTAATGTCTAATCTGGACGGGAATCTGGACGAGTTTAGGGCGTGGTCTCCAACACCTAGCTCGGACGTCCTTTGGAAGATCCAGTTGTTGATCGGCTGCGGAATTCCTATATCTACCACCCCTCCAAATTTCAGCTTGATCCGACCATCCAAACTCCAGGAACCTTCTGATTGGTGCATCACTTTTCGGATCTGTTTTCTGCGCGAATACGGATCCGACCCGAATTCATGTTTCTTTATGAACGTGATATGGGACAACCTTCTTAAAGGAATTTGCTCCTAGGGTATTGTGCATTGTTTTTAAACACGTGCCCATAAAATTTTAAGCCTCCTCTAAGGTAATCTTCACTATCATGCTGGTGTCAAACCAGTCCGGCAATACTGCTCCACGGCTGCTGACCTGCGCTAGACACGTCGTCGCCTTTTGAGCCGAGCTCAACTTCTTCGGATCATCATCTCGGCGAGCGAACAAGAGTTCGGAATCACCAAGGATAAATCATCACCAACATCGCCGCCCCACGGATTACACAGAGCGGGAACACAGGCATCGCCGCACGGTCACTTCATCAAGCCGACATCGACCACGTCATGACCGGCATCGGCAGGGCCGCACTATTGCTTCTTCAAGCCAATGTCCATCATGCCGACCTACTTCGACTCATCGGCTAACATCGAGGCTTCGATATCTTGGATGGACCGGGGGCTTCGCCATCTCTTCATCAACCTACTTCGGAGACTTCAGCGTCACTAGCCGACTAGCTTCGTCACGTTAGCTGGACCGAGGGCTTTGCCTCTGCAAGCCAACCTTTGCCAGCATCGCCATGCCGTCGCTTTATCGCCCATCAGGCAATGGGTGTGCGGATCGAGTCCCAATTTTGGGAGTCACCTTTCTTCGGATTGCTACAACAAATAAACCAGGTGCTATTAATCCTAGTAATTTTTGCTTGTTGGAGTTTATTTTTCCCAAGAAATTATTACTCTGGTTTGTTCCTGTACACAGGTCTATCGAATAATGTTCGCACTAACGACGATCGCGTGGTGGTTCGGTCAGTTTCCGTACATAGTCCGGCGAACGCCGCATCCGGAACTCGGACCGACCTGTGAATTCAGGCTTTGCCACACTTTTACCGCATCACGTCGACGCCCTGCATCGACATTGACTTCGGCACCAGGCCATATTTCTTTTATTACTCACTTTGCCTAAATTATTTATTATGCAATTTTTTTAATTATCAGTACTATTATCTCCGGTTTGAACTATTTTTTGTGCACAGGAAAATGATTCGGGTTGGGCAGTATCGTCAACTCGGCGTACTGACATACCACATCACCTCAGCTGGACGGGGGGCTTCGTCAACACTTCATTACCCCATGCCGGGGACTTTGGCATCACTCTGCCAGCCTGCATTGACCGTGCTATGTCACCACTTCGGAGTGTCGAGCCCTTTGCTCTGCCACCTCGGGACCGGCTTGGGGGATGGAACCTTGTCCCACATCAAGCTCGGACCGCGTCATCAATACCGAACACATTAACCAGCTAAGTTTCCTTCATGCTCAAAGTTTTAAATTTTTAACTTGTGTTCGGTTCGACCAAGCATTATACTATTTTGGAAAAAAGTTGCTTGTAAAAATTTTCCTTGTCCAAACTTTGTTTGTGACGCACAAATTCAAATACCCCGTTTATTTGGGGGCTTCCTTTATGAAGCTTTTCCTCTTGCATATGATTATACTTGTACGGCTTCGTTCCTTGTTCATGTATTACGCCACAATATGCACCATATTGACTTAAGCGATTTGCAAGCTGGGTTGCCTGGCTCCTGTGCTTACCCCTACGTTCCCGATTGTTCGGCTAGGGAGTATAGGGAGCACCTCTGCGATTGTCACGACCGGGTCCTCCGAGCTCTGACCTCAGACTGGGTGAAGCCGAAAGCTAGCGCTCTTATTGTTTTCAATCATGGTCGGCACACAACGGAACCCATGAGTACAAAAAATCTATTGCACAAGTCTCATAGTAATAATGAGCACCGAAGAAAGGTATCGGTGGGGGTACTATTTTCTTCGAAGATGCTTCTTACACTTCGTCTATAATATAGCATAAGTTCCCTGAGCGCGCTTTGTCTGTTACAGCCTTATGGCCCGGTTGCCTGGTTATCGGAAACACTGTCGATATTCTCAACAGGTGGACTACATAACACTTTTCGGTCCTTGACCGAAGAGGGAGAAGCCGACGGTCGGTTAAGACGCGTTTAAAGTTCGGGTGAACAAAGATATGATATTAGTACTTCGGTACATACAATCATTATACATAAAATTCTTTTACCCAAGTCACTTGGGGGCTCTTAAATTTATATGAGCCGTTTTATAATAAGTGTTCTTCTTCTTAGTTGTTGCAAAGTTTTTATTACTATTATTATTCATCACTCCTTTTTTCGACACGAGTGTGTGGTCACTAGCTGGGGAGCCTAATTTCTCTCTCAAAGCCGCTAGAGTTTAGTTTGCTAAACTGGCCTAATGAGAAGTACTCCGCCTTCTGGATAGGAGGTTGAAGCCGTAGGCTGACCCGCTTGGAGTCTTGAGATAGGATGTGTCATGTTAAAGCACGACAGAAGCACTCTTTTTTTCTAAGACCAATTTTCGGATTGGCACCGAACACTTGATCTTGTTCGGACGTCATGTTTTTACTCGCGTTTTTTGGTTTTCCAAGCTTTTGGCACTTTTAAACTATTTATGTGTTTTCAGCACAAGTCTTGTAGTGCAACGCCAGACACCTTTAGAGATTCGGCAAAAACATTCTCGGATATTGCTATATATGCATCAGTTTCGAATTGTGTCTTCGGTCAATAGTTGGGTTGCCCGGCTCCTGCGCTTGCCTCCTACGTTCCGCTTTGTTCAGCTAGATGTGCAAAGGGAGAACCACTACGATTGTGCTTCCAGCTCACATGGTTAAGCACCTCAGTGGAGAAAGCCAAAAACTGACTGTCACAATAAGCGTAAACTGGTCAGCGATCCGATGATTGTGTTATATGATGGGCCATTCATAACATTGGCCGAAGTGTTTACGGCTTGACCTCGACCATCGCCGAACACTACCGGGGGCTAGTAACTAGCCTCCCAAACTAAATCCTCAATATTTTGCTCTTACATTAGAGCTGAGATTTCATGATCATGCTTAGCATGACAACCCAAAGAATGGAACCGCTAGCGGGACTATTTTCTTTGGAAGACATTTCTTATGTTAAATAGTAATATAACATATCTCTCCGCGTACCTTTGTTTATAAAACCGTATGGCCAGTTTTCCTTGTTTGTCATAAATCCTTGCCCTCATAAAGGCTTTATAAAGTAGGACAAACATGTTGGGGATCGTAGCAGAAATTTAAAATTTTCCTACGTGTCACCAAGGTCAATCTATGGAGAGACTAGCAACGAGAGAGAGGAGTGCATCTTCATACCCTTGAAGATCACAATGCGAAAGCGTTACAAGAAAACGGGGTTGATGGAGTCTTCCTCGTCGTGATCCAAATCACCGATGATCCTAGCGCCGAACGGATGGCACCTCCGCGTTCAACACACGTGCAGAGCGGAGACGTCTCCTCCTTCTTGATACAGCAAGGGGGGAGGAGAAGTTGAAGGAGATCCAGCAGCACGACGGCGTGGTGGTGGAAGTAGCGGGATCCCGACAGGGCTTCGCCAAGCGCAAGCGGGGAGGAAGAGGTGTCACGGGAGGGAGGGAGGCACCAGGGCTTCAGGTGTGGCTGCCCTCCCTCCCCTCCACTATATATAGGGGCATAGGGGGGCGCCGGCCCCTTGTAGATCCCATCTAGGGAGGGGGCGGCAACCCTAGGGGTGGCTTGGCCTCCAAGCCAAGTGGAGGCGCCCCCACCCCTTAGGGTTTCCAACCCTAGGCACATGGGAGGCCCAATGGGGGGCGCACCAGCCCACCAGAGGCTGGTTCCCACGCCCCTTCAGCCCATGGGGCCCTCCGGGATAGGTGGCCCCACCCGGTGGACCCCCGGGACCCTTCCGATGGTCCCGGTACAATACCGATGACCCCGAAACTCTCCCGGTGGCCGAAACTGGACTTCCTATATATATAAATCTTTACCTCCGGACCATTCCAGAACTCCTCATGATGTCCGGGATCTCATCCGGGACTCCGAACAACTTTAGGTTAACCACATACTAATATCTCTACAACTCTAGCGTAACCGAACCTTAAGTGTGTAGACCCTACGGGTTCGGGAGACATGTAGACATGGCCGAGACAACTCTCCGGTCAATAACCAACAGCGGGATCTGGATACCCATGTTGGCTCCCACATGCTCCACGATGATCTCATCGGATGAACCACGATGTCAAGGATTCAATCAATCCCGTATACAATTCCCTTTGTCCATCGGTACGATACTTGCCCGAGATTCGATCGTTGGTATCCCGATACCTTGTTCAATCTCGTTACCGGCAAGTCTCTTTACTCGTTCCGTAACACATCATCCCGTGATCAACTCCTTGATCACATTGTGCACATTATGATGATGTCCTACCGAGTGGGCCTAGAGATACCTCTCCGTTTACACGGAGTGACAAATCCCAGTCTCGGTTCGTGCCAACCCAACAGACACTTTCAGAGATATCTGTAGTGAACCTTTATAGCCACCCAGTTACGTTGTGACGTTTGGTAGACCCAAAGCATTCCTACGGTATCCGGGAGTTGCACAATCTCATGGTCTAAGGAAATGATACTTGACATTAGAAAAGCTTTAGCAAACGAACTACACGATCTTGTGCTAGGCTTAGGATTGGGTCTTGTCCATCACATCATTCTCCTAATGATGTGATCCTGTTATCAACGACATCCAATGTCCATGGTCAGGAAACGTAACCATCTATTGATCAACGAGCTAGTCAACTAGAGGCTTACTAGGGACATGGTGTTTGTCTATGTATCCACACATGTATCTGAGTTTCCTATCAATACAATTCTAGCATGGATAATAAACGATTATCATGAACAAGGAAATACAATAATAACCATTTTATTATTGCCTCTAGGGCATATTTCCAATAGTCTCCCACTTGCACTAGAGTCAATAATCCAGTTCACATCGCCATGTGATTAACACTCAAGGTCACATCCCCATGTGACTAACACCCAAAGAGTTTACTAGAGTCAATAATCTAGTTCACATTACTATGTGATTAACACTCAATGAGTTCTGGGTTTGATCATGTTATGCTTGTGAGAGATGTTATAGTCAACGGGTCTGAACCTTTCAGATCCGTGTGTGCTTTACAAATCTCTAAGTCATCTTGTAGATGCAGCTACCACGCTCTATTTGGAGCTATTCCAAATAACTGTTCTACTATACGAATCCGGTTTACTACTCAGAGTCATCCGGATTAGTGTCAAAGATTGCATCGGCGTAACCCTTTACGACGAACTCTTTTACCACCTCCATAATCAAGAAAATTCCTTAGTCCACTAGTTACTAAGGATAAGTTCGACCGTTGTCATGTGATCCATTCCTGGATCACTCTTGTACCCCTTGACTGACTCATGGCAAGGCACACTTCAGGTGCGGTACACATCATAGCATACTATAGAGCCTACGTCTAAAGCATAGGGGACGACCTTCGTCCTTTCTCTCTATTCTGCCATGGTCAGGTCTTGAGTTTTACTCAATACTCATACCTTATAACACAACCAAGAACTCCTTCTTTGCTGATCTATTTTGAACTCCTTCAAGATCTTGTCACGGTATGTATTCATTTGAAAGTACTATCAAGCATTTTGATCTATCCTTATAGATCTTGATGCTCAATGTTCAAGTAGCTTAATCCAGGTTTTCCATCGAAAAACACTTTTCAAATAACCCTGCATGCTTTCCAGAAATTCTACATCATTTTTGATCAACAATATGTTAACAACATATACTCATCAAAAATTCTATAGTGCTCCCACTCACTTCTTTGGAAATACAAGTTTCTCATAAACTTTGTATAAACCCAAAATCTTTGATCATCTCATCAAAGCGTACATTCCAACTCCGAGATGCTTACTCCAGTCCTTAGAAGGATTGCTAGAGCTTTGCATACTTGTCAGCATCTTTCAGGATTGACAAAACTTTCTTGTTTTGTCACATACAACCTTTCCTCAAGGAAAATGTCGAGGAAACAATGTTTTGACATCCTATCTGCAAGATTTCATAAATAATGCAGTAACTGCTAACATAATTCCAACAGATTCTTAGCATCGCTACGAGTGAGAAAGTCTCATCGTAGTCAACTCCTTGAACTTGTCGGGAAACATTTAAACGACAAGTCGAGCTTTCTTAATGGTGACACTTACCATCATTGTCTGTCTTCCTTTTAAAATCCATCTGCACCTAATAGCCTTACGACCATCAAGTAGTTCTTTCAAAGTCTATACTTTGTTTTTATACATGGATCCTCTCTCGGATTTTATGGCCTCGAGCCATTCGTGGGAATCCGGGCCCACCATCGCTTCTCCATAGCTCGTAGGTTCATTGTTGTCTAGCAACATGACTTCCAAGACAGGATTACGTACCACTCTGAAGTAGTATGCATCCTTATCGACCTATGAGGTTTGGTAGTGACTTGATCCGAAGTTTCATGATCACTATCATAAGCTTCCACTTCAATTGGTGTAGGTGCCACAGGAACAACTTCATGTGCCCTGCTACACACTAGTTGAAGTGACGGTTCAATAACCTCATCAAGTCTCCACCATCCTCCCACGCAATTCTTTCGAGAGAAACTTTTCCTCGAGAAAGGACCTGTTTCTAGAAACAATCACTTTTGCTTCCAGATCTGAAATAGGAGGTATACCCAACTATTTTTGGGTATTCTATGAAGATGCATTTATCCGCTTTGGGTTCGAGCTTATCAGCCTAAAACTTTTCCATATAAACATAGCAGCCCCAAACTTTTAAGAAACGACAACTTAGGTTTCTCTAAACCATAGTTCATACGGTGTCGTCTCAACGGAATTGTGTGGTGCCCTATTTAAAGTGAGTGCGGTTGTCTCTAATGCCTAACCCATAAATGATAGTGGTAATTCGATAAGAGACGTCATGGTATGCACCATATCCAATAGGGTGCAGTTGTGATGTTCGGACACACCATCACACTATGGTGGTCCAGGCGGTATTAGTTGTGAAACAATTTCCACAATGTCTTAATTGTGTGCCAAACTCGTAACTCAGATATTCATCTCTATGATCATATCATAGACATTTTATCATCTTGTCATGACAATCTTCAACTTCACTCTGAAATTACTTAAACCTTTCAATAATTCAGACTTGTGTTTCATCAAGTAAATATACTCAGCATCTACTCAAATCATCTGTGAAGTAAGAACATAACGATATCCACTGCGTGCCTCAACACTCATTGGACTGCACACATCAAAATGTATTACTTCCAACAAGTTGCTTTCTTGTTCCATCTTACTGAAAACGAGGCCTTTTAGTCATCTTGCCCATGTGGTATGATTTGCATGTCTCAAGTGATTCAAAATCAAGTGAGTCCAAATGATCCATCTGCATGGAGTTTCTTCATGCATATCTACCAATAGACATGGTTCACATGTCTCAATCTTTTCAAAAATGGGTGAGTCCAAAGATCCATCAACATGGAGCTTCTTCATGCATTTTATACCAACATGACTCAAATGGCAGTGCCACAAGTATGTGGTACTATCATTACTATCTTATATCTTTTGGCATGAACATGTGTATCACTACGATCGAGATTCAATAAACCATTCATTTTAGGTGCAAGACCATTGAAGGTATTATTCAAATAAACAGAGTAACCATTATTCTCCTTAAATGAATAACCGTATGGCGATAAACATAATCCAATCATGTCTATGCTCAACGCAAACACCAAATAACAATTATTTAGGTTTAACACCAATCTTGATGGTAGAGGGAGCATGCAATGCTTGATCACATCAACCTTGGAAGCACTTCCAACACATACCATCATCTCACCTTTAGCTAGTCTCCGTTTATTCCATAGCCTTTTATTTCGAGTTACTAACACTTAGCAACTGAACCGGTATTTTAATACCCTGGTGCTACTAGGAGTACTAGTAAAGTACACATTAATATAACGTATTTCCAAAATACTTCTGTCGACCTTGCCAGCCTTCTCATCTACCAAGTATCTAGGGTAGTTCTGCTTCAGTGACCGTTCTCCTCATTATAGAAGCACTTAGTCTTGGGTTTGGTTCAACCTTGGGTTTCTTCACTAGAGCAGCAACTGATTTGCCGTCTCATGAAGTATCCCTTCTTTCCCTTGCCCTTATTGAAACGAGTGGTTTACCTATCAACAATTGATGCTCCTACTTGATTTCTACTTTCGCGGTGTCAAACATCGCGAGTTGCTCAAGGATCATCATGTCTATCCCTGATATGTTATAGTTCATCACAAAGCTCCAATAGCTTGGTGGCAGTGACTATGGAGAGTCATCACTATCTCATCTGGAAGATTAACTCCCACTCGATTCAAGCGATTGTAGTACTCAAACAATCTGAGCACATGCTCAACGATTGAGCTTTTCTCCCTTAGTTTGCAGGCTTAAGAAACTTGTCAGAGGTCTCATACCTCTTGACGTGGGCACTAGTCTGAAATTCCAATTTCAGTCTTTGGAACATCTCATATGTTCTGCGACGTTTCAAAACGTCTTTGGTGCCACAATTCTAAACCGTTAGTATTACGTACTGAACTATCACGTAGTCATCAAAACGTGTATGTCAGATGTTTACCAACATCTACAGACGACGCTCGAGGTTCAACGCACTGAGCGGTGCATTAAGGACATAGCCCTTCTGTGCAGCAATGAGGACAATTCTCAGTTCACGGACCCAGTCCGCATAATTGCTACTGTCAACTCTCAACTAAATTTTCTATAGGAACATATCTAAAACAGTAGAACGAAAGCGTGAGCTATGACATAATTTGCAAAGACCTTTTGACTATGTTCATGATAATTAAGTTCATCTAATCAAATTATTCAATGAACTCCCACTTAGATAGACATCCTTGTAGTCATCTAAGAGATACATGATCCGAGTCAACTAGGCCGTGTCCGATCATCACGTGAGATGGACTAGTCATCATCGGTGAACATCTTCATGTTGATCGTATCCACTATACTGTTGGGGATCGTAGCAGAAATTTGAAATTTTCTATGCATCACCAAGATCAATCTATGGAGTAATCTAGCAACGAGGGGAAGGAGGGTGCATCTACATACCCTTATAGATCGCTAAGCGGAAGCGTTGCAAGAACGCGGATGAAGGAGTCGTACTCGTAGCGATTCAGATCGCGGTTGATTCCGATCTAAGCGCCGAACCACAGCGCCTCCGTGTTCAACACACGTGCAGCCCGGTGACGTCTCCTACGCCTTGATCCAGCAAGGGGAGAATGAGAGGTTGGGGAAGACTCCATCCAGCAGCAGCACGACGGCATGGTGGTGAAGGAGGAGCGTGGCAATCCTGCAAGGCTTCGCCAAGCACCGCGGGAGAAGAGGAGGACTTGGGAGAGGGGGAGGGCTGCGCCAGAACTTGGTTTTGGCTGCCCTCCCACCCCCCACATATATATAGGGGCAAGGGAGAGGGGGGGCCGGCCCCCTCAGATCCAATCTGAGGAGGGGGCGGCGGCCAGGGGGGTTGCCTTGCCCCCCAAGGCAAGGGGGGCGCCCCCCTTTTAGGGTTCCCCCAAACCCTAGGTGCATGGGCCCTAGGGGGGAGGCGCTCAGCCCACTAAGGGGCTGGGCCCTCTCCACACACAGCCCATAGGGCCCTCCGGGGCAGGTGGACCCTCCCGGTGGACCCCCGGAACCCCTCCAGTGGTCCCGGTACAATACCGGTAACCCCCCGAATTATTCCGGTGACCGTATGATGACTTCCCATATATAAATCTTTACCTCCGGACCATTCTGGAACTCCTCGTGACATCCGGGATCTCATCCGGGACTCCGAACAACATTCGGTAACCACGTATATATATTCCCTATAACCCTAGCGTCATCGAACCTTAAGTGTGTAGACCCTACGGGCTCGGGAGTCATGCAGACATGGCCGAGACAACTCTCCGGTCAATAACCAACAGCGGGATCTGGATACCCATGTTGGCTCCCACATGCTCCACGATGATCTCATCGGATGAACCACGATGTCAAGGATTCAATCAATCCCGTATACAATTCCTTTGTCCATCGGTACGATACTTGCCCGAGATTCGATCGTCGGTATCCCGATACCTTGTTTAATTTCGTTACCGGCAAGTCTCTTTACTCGTTCCGTAACACATCATCCCGTGATCAACTCCTTGGTCACATTGTGCACATTATGATGATGTCCTACCGAGTGGGCCCAGAGATACCTCTCCGTTACACGGAGTGACAAATCGCAGTCTCGATTCGTGCCAACCCAACAGATACTTTCGGATATACCTGTAGTGAACCTTTATAGCCACCCAGTTATGTTGTGACGTTTGGCACACCCAAAGCACTCCTATGGTATCCGGGAGTTGCACAATCTCATGGTCTAAGGAAATGATACTTGACATTAGAAAAGCTTTAGCATATGAACTACACGATCTTTGTGCTAGGCTTAGGATTGGGTCTTGTCCATCACATCATTCTCCTAATGATGTGATCCCGTTATCAACGACATCCAATGTCCATGGTCAGGAAACCGTAACCATCTATTGATCAACGAGCTAGTCAACTAGAGGCTTACTAGGGACATGGTGTTGTCTATGTATCCACACATGTATCTGAGTTTCCTATCAATACAATTCTAGCATGGATAATAAACGATTATCATGAACAATGAAATATAATAATAATAATAACTAATTTATTATTGTCTCTAGGGCATATTTCCAACAGTCTCCCACTTGCACTAGAGTCAATAATCTAGTTCACATCGCCATGTGATTAACACTCACAGGTCACATCGCCATGTACCAACATCCAAAGAGTTTACTAGACTCGATAATCTAGTTCACATCACTATGTGATTAACATTCAATGAGTTCTGGGTTTGATCATGTTATGCTTGTGACAGAGGTTGTAGTCAACGGGTCTTGCCATATTCAGATCCCTATGTATTTCGCAAAAATTTATGTCATATCGTAGATGCTGCTATCACGTTCCACTTGGAGCCATTCCAAATTGTTGCTCCATTATACGTATCCGGTATCTCTACTTAGAGCTATCCGGATAGGTGTTAAGCTTGCATCGACATAACTCTTTACGTCGAACTCTTTATCACCTCCATAACCGAGAAACATTTCCTTATTCCTCTAAGGATAATTTTGACCGCTATCTGGTGATCTACTCCTAGATCACCTTTGTACCCTCTTGCCAGACATGTGGCAAGGCACACATCAGGTGCGGTACTTCAGCATGACATACCGTATAGAGCCTATGACAAAAGCATAGGGGACGACCTTCGTCCTTCCTCTTTCTTCTGCTGTGGTCAAGCTTTGAGTCTTACTCAACTTCACACCTTACAACTCAGGTGAGAACCCCTTCTTTGACTGATCTATTTTGAACTCCTTCAAAAACATGTCAAGGTGTGCGTTCTTTGAAAGCACCATCAGGCGTCTTGATCTATCTCTATAGATCTTGATGCCTAATATGTAAGCAGCTTTATCCAGGTCTTCCTTTGAAAACACTCGTCAAACAACCGTTTATGCTTTCCAAAAATTCTACATTATTTCGGGTCAACAATATGTCATCCACATATACTTATCAGAAATTTTGTAGTGCTCCCACTCACTTTCTTGTAAATACAAGTTTCTAGCAAACATTGTATAAAACTAAAAGCTTTGATCACTCCATCAAAACATATATTCCGACTCCGAGATGCTTGCTCTAGTCCATAGAAGGATTGCTGGAGCCAACATACCTTTTAGCATCCTTAGGATTATCAAAACCTTTTATTGTATCACATACAACTTTTCTTACGAAAACTGGTAAGAAAACTTGTTTTGACATCCATTTGTAAGATTTCATAATCGAAAAATACAGCTAATGCTAACATGATTCCGACGGACTTAAGCATCGCTACGGGTGAGAAATTCTCATCGTAGTCAACTCCTTGAACTTTTGAAAAGACTCTTTCCCACAAGTCGAGCTTCATAGACGGTAACATTACCGCCCACATCCGTCTTCTTCTTAAAGATCCATTTATCTCAATGGCTTGCCGATCATCGGGCAAGTCCACCAAAGTCCATACTTTGTTCTGATAGATGGATCCTATCTCGGATTTCATGGCTTCTAACCATTTGTCGGAATACGGGCCCACCATCGCTTCTCCATAGCTCGTAGGTTCATTGTTGTCTAACAACATGATATCAAAGACAGGATTACTGTACCACTTAGGAGTAGTACATATCCTTGTCGACCTACGAGGTTCGATAGCAACTTGATCCGAAGCTTCATGATCACTATCATTAACTTCCTATTCAACAGACGTAGGCGCCACAGAAAACATCTTTCTGTGTTGCATCACTCTCTAGTTGAAGTAAAGGTTCGACAACCTCATCAAGTTCTATGTTCCTCCCACTCAATTCTTTCGAGAGAAACTCCTCGAGAAAGGACTCGTTCTTAGCGACAAACAATTTGCCCTCGGATCTGAGATAGAAGGTATACCCTACTGTCATCTTTGGGTATCCTATGAAGATGTGTTTGTCCGCTTTGGGTTCGAGCTTCTCCGGCTGATGCCTTAAGCATCGCAGCCCCAAACATTAAGAAACAACAACTTTGGTTTCTTGCCAAACCAATGTTCATACGACGTTGTCTCAATGGACTTAGATGGTGTCCTATATAAAGCGAATGCAGTTGTCTCTAACGCATAACCTCAAATGAAAACGGTAGATTGATAAGAGACATCATAGATCGCACCATATCTCATAGTGTTCGATTACGACGTCCTGACACACCATTACCTTGTGGTGTTCCAGGTGGCTTCAACTGTGAAACAATTCCACAATGTCTTAAGTGATTGCCAAACTCATAACTCAGAAAATCCCCTTTTGATAAGATCGTAGGAACACGATCTTATTGTTATGATGATTCTTAACTTCACTCTGAAATCGCTTGAACTTTTCAAACGTTTCAGACTTGTGCTTCATTAAGTAGATATACCTATATATACCCAAATCGTCAATGAAGATGAGAAAATAGCGATATCCACCGCACGCTTCAATTCTCATTGGATCACACGCATCAGCATGCATGATTTCCAACAAGTCACTTGCCCGTTTCATTGTACCTGAAAACGGGGTCTTAGTCATCCTGCCCATGAGGCATTGCTCACATGTGTCAAGTGATTCAAAATCAAGTGACTCCAAACATCCATCGACATGGAGTTTCTTCATGCATCTTACGCCAATATGGCCTAAGCGGCAGTGCCACGAGAAAGTGGTACTATCATTATTAACTCTACATCTTTTGGCGTGAACATGTGTATTACCACGATCGAGATTCAATGAACCATTCACATAGGGTGCATGACCATGAAAGGTATTATTCATGTAAACGGAATAACCATTATTCTCTAATTTAAATGAATAACTGTATTGCAATGAACATGATCTAATCATATTCATGCTCAACGTAGACACCTGATACCATTTATCTAGGTTCAATACTAATCCCGAAGGCAGATGGAGCGTGCGATGGTGATCTTATCAACTTTGGAAATACTTCCAACACACATCGTCACCTTGCCCTTAGCCAGTCTCCATTTAGTCTGTAGCTTTTGCTTCAAGTCACCAATAATAGCAACTGAACCGGTATCCAATACCCAAGTGCTACCAGGAGTACTAGTGAGGTACACATTAATAACACGTATATACTTTGTTGAAGTTGCCAGCCTTCTTATCTACCATGCATTTGGGGTAATTCCGCTACCAGTGACCGTTCCCTTACAATAGAAGCACTTAGTCTCGGGTTTGGGTTCAACCTTGGGTTCCTTCACTGGAGCGGCAACTGGTTTGCCATCCATGAAGTTTCCCTTCTAGCCCTTGCCCTTCTTGAAACCAGTGGTCTTGTTAAACCATCAACACTTGATGCTCCTTCTTGATTTCTACCTTTTGCAGTTTTAAGCACCGCGAACAGCTTCGGGATCAACTCCATCCCTTGCATGTCATAGTTCATCACGAAGATCTAGTAGCTTAGTGATAGTGGCTAGAGAACTCTATCAATCACTATCTTATCTGGAAGTTTAACTCCCACTTGATTTAAGTGATTGTAGCACCCAGACATTCTGAGCACATGCCCACTAGCTGAGCTATTCTCCTCCATCTTGTTGGCAAAAGAACTTGTCAGAGGTCTCATACCTCTCAACACGGGCATGAGCCTGAAATCCCAATTTCAGCTCTTGGAACATCTCATATGTCTTATGACGTTCAAAACGTCATTGGAATCCCGATTCTAAGCCGTAAAGTATGGTGCACTAAACTATCAAGCAGTCATCAGGATGTGTCTGTCAGGTGTTCACAACATCCACAGATGACGTTGTAGGGGTTTGCACATCGAGCGGTGCATCAAAGATGTAAGCCTTCCGTGTAGCAGTGAGGACACTCCTCGGACTACGGACCTAGTCCGCATCATTGCTTACAATATCTTTCAACTTAATCTTTCTCTAGGAACGTATTGAAATAGGGAGCTACAACGTGGGCTATTTATCTACAACATATTTGCAAAGACAATTTAGACTATGTTCATGATAATTGAGTTCATCTAATCAAATTATTTAATGAACTCCCACTCAGATAGACATCCCTCTAGTCATCTAAGTGAAACATGATCCGAATCGACTAGGCCGTGTCCGATCATCACGTGAGACAGACTAGTCATCAACGGTGAACATCTCATGTTGATCGTATCTTCTATACGACTCATGTTCGACCTTTCGGTCTTCCGTGTTCCGAGGCCATGTCTGTACATGCTAGGCTCGTCAAGTCAACCTAAGTGTTTCGCATGTGTCCCGAGGCCATGTCTGTACATGCTAGGCTCGTCAACACCCGTTGTATTCGAACGTTAGAATCTATCACACCCGATCATCACGTGGTGCTTCGAAACAACGAACCTTCGCAACGGTGCACAGTTAGGGGGGAACACTTTTCTTGAAATTTTAGTGAGGGATGATCTTATTTAAGCTACCGTCGTTCTAAGCAAATAAGATGTAAAACATGATAAACATCACATGCAATCAAATAGTGACATGATATGGCCAATATCATTTTGCTCCTTTTGATCTCCATCTTCGGGGCTCCATGATCATCGTTGTCACCGGCATGACACCATGATCTCCATCATCGTGTCTTCTTGAAGTTGTCTCATCATCTATTACTTCTACTACTATGGCTAACGCTTTAGCAATAAAGTAAAGTAATTACATGATGATTAAGTTGACACACAGGTCATAAATAAATTAAGACAACTCCTATGGCTCCTGCCGGTTGTCATACTCATCGACATGCAAGTCGTGATTCCTATTACAAGAACATGATCAATCTCATACATCACATATATCATTCATCACATCCTTTTGGCCATATCACATCACAAGGCATATGCTGCAAAAACAAGTTAGACGTCCTCTAATTGATGTTGCAAGTTTTTACGTGGCTGCTATAGGTTTCTAGCAAGAACGTTTCTTACCTACGCCAAAACCACAACGTGATATGCCAATTTCTATTTACCCTTCATAAGGACCCTTTTCATCGAATCCGATCCGACTAAAGTGGGAGAGACAGACACCCGCTAGCCACCTTATGCAACTAGTGCATGTCAGTCGGTGGAACCAGTCTCACGTAAGAGTATGTGTAAGGTCGGTCCGGGCCGCTTCATACCACGATGCCGCCGAATCAAGATAAGACTAGTAACGGCAAGTAAATTGACAATATCGACGCCCACAACTGCTTTGTGTTCAACTCGTGCATAGAAACTACGCATAAACCTAGCTCATGATGCCACTGTTGGGGATCGTAGCAGAAATTTGAAATTTTCTACGCATCACCAAGATCAATCTATGGAGTAATCTAGCAATGAGGGGAAGGAGAGTGCATCTACATACCCTTGTAGATCGCTAAGCGGAAGCGTTGCAAGAACGCGGATGAAGGAGTCGTACTCGTAGCGATTCAGATCGCGGTTGATTCCGATCTAAGTGTCGAACCACGGCGCCTCCGCGTTCAACACACGTGCAGCCCGGTGACGTCTCCTACGCCTTGATCCAGCAAGGGGAGAAGGAGAGGTTGGGGAAGACTCCATCCAGCAACAGCACGACGGCATGGTGGTGAAGGAGGAGCGTGGCAATCCTGCAGGGCTTCGCCAAGCACCGCGGGAGAAGAGGAGGACTTGGGAGAGGGGGAGGGCTGCGCCAGAACTTGGTTGTGGCTGCCCTCCTACCCCCCACATATATATAGGGGCAAGGGAGAGGGGGGCCGGCCCCCTCAGATCCAATCTGAGGAGGGGGCGGCGGCTAGGGGGGTTGCTACTGAATGTCTAAGGAAATGATACTTGACATTATAAAAGCTTTAGCATACGAACTACACGATCTTGTGCTAGGCTTAGGATTGGGTCTTGTCCATCACATCATTCTCCTAATGATGTGATCTCGTTATCAACGACATCCAATGTCCATGGTCAGGAAACCATAACCATCTATTGATCAACGAGCTAGTCAACTAGAGGCTTACTAGGGACATGGTGTTTGTCTATGTATCCACACATGTATCTGAGTTTCCTATCAATACAATTCTAGCATGGATATTAAACGATTATCATGAACAAGGAAATGTAATAATAACTAATTTATTATTGCCTCTAGGGCATATTTCCAACAAAACACTCCTCGGCTACTAGCCGAGGAGGTTGAAGTCGATGGTCGGTCAACAAAGTTTTGTACAATGCGGATCCGAGCATTAATGACGTAAAGTACTTGGATACATAGAGTCATTAAACATAATTTGTGATTTTACTATGGATATCGATCCTTAATTCGGCCACCCGTGCCCGCATTAAGGCTCGGGGGCTACTGGGCTTCGGGCTTATTATTTACAAATATTAAAGGGGCACATCGATCCCCTGATCTGGTGTTGCCACCCGACCAGTGTCTCGGGGGCTACTGCATTTCCTGTCCAATGCATAAAATTTTAAGTGCAATACAGTTTCCGAGGAGATTTTGATCCCCAGGTTGGTCGGCCGCACCCAACCTGAGTCTCGAGGACTGAGCACGCCGCTTTTTGTGTCCCGAAGTATTCTGCCGAGCTAGGACTTGATCCCTAGGCTGATTTTGCAAATCAACCTGAGTCTCAGCGGCTACCGGGATCAGGGGTCTTACGTCATCCTTCAGGTGCATCTCGGGTTTTAGACCGATACACACCTTGAGGGCTACTGGCTATATATCTCGGCAGAGAATAAATTGCACCAATCAAAAATATTGACAAAAAATCGGGCCACGGTCAGGGTGGTGCACCACCTCGGAAGCAGTCCGGCATAAAGCTCGGGCGCTAGTGGCTGGCTCCATAGAGGGCATTTCCGGCATTAAGCTTGGCTAAACTCCTTCAACTTTTTTAAACCAAGGTGATTTATGACAGTCCGTCATTGGAGCTTGGACATAGTACGGCGTTGGAGCTTGGACATAGTCCGGCGTTGGAGCTCGGATACAGTCCGGCGTTGGAGCTCGGATACATTCCGGCGTTGGAGCTCGGAAGCGGTCTGGCATTGGTGCTCGTCTAAAAAAGATACCTCGAATGCAGTCCGACGTTGGAGCTCGGACGCAAGAGGACACTGCCTCCCGGGAACAACTTCAAACCCGAGGTGTGGCATAAAAATAACAAGGCATTGATAAAGGCCGGAAACTTAAAGGGGCTCCTCGGATACCTGACGTATAAACTCGTCGAATGCATTTCGGCGATCCTCAAGATGGAAGATGAGAAGATTTGTTGAACCAGTTTTCAAGACCGACAACCGAAGATGAAGAATAGTTCGGAAGAATCGAGGAGCGTCCCTAACTTGAAGACCGGTTCAGAGGGCTACTGACGGTGTCCTGGACTAGGGGGTACTCAACACGTCATCTCCCGATCTGTTATACTGGGCCGAGGACCCCCATGGCCGTATACTCATGGGCCAGTTCGGACAGCTGCCGCATACATGGAAGATTCCACAAGACTTGGTGATCAAGACAAGGACTCCTCCCCACCGGCGTATTCGGCTAGGACTCTTGTTATCCTAGGCCATTGGTGCATTATATAAACCGAGGCCAGGCTGGTTGATAGAGTATACAACAATCATAATCATAGGGTAGCATATAGGGTTTAGCCTCTACGATCTCGTGGTAGATCAACTCTTGTAATACTCATATCATCAAGATCAATCAAGCAGGAAGTAGGGTATTACCTCCATCGAGAGGGCCCGAACCTGGGTAAACATAGTGTCCCCTGTCTCCTGTTACCATCGACCTTAGATGCATAGTTCGGGACCCCCTACCCGAGATCCGCCGGTTTTGACACCGACAGTGGGTTTAACCCTCTTTTTTGAGCTCCTTAGATTGGTTGAATAGAAGGCTCCTCCTCATTACCTGATTCATCATAAGAAATAATAGGAGGATATTGGGAAGCCTCTTCCCTTTCATTAGTATTCTCTTCATCCTCTATTTGTTTTCTTTTCTTTATATACTTGGCAATATAAGGATTTTCAATGCAATTCACCGCACAATACATATAAATTTCCTCTAGATCAAAACTAAGAACTCTATCAAGGGCAAATTCTAGAATAACCATAGATATATGTTTCATTTCTTCATAACCCAAGAGCAAACTAAGTTCATTATGATGTGCAAGGGAAATCAAGTCATCACAATTTTTGGACACGATACGATCATGAAACAATTTGCATTGGGTACTGAAATGATCATGTTCATTGCAAAGTTCACAAGTACGGCTAAGAAAGTTTAAATTTTCAGCACAAACATCTAGCCTTTCTTGTAACCATTTAGTTTCCAAATACTTATGCCTCTTGCACAATCTATCTTCCCTCTTTGGTATGTACTTGCAAACTCTATGCACTCCACAAAAATCGATATGCTTATAAGAGATATTTTCATCATGACTAGTGCAATCATCATTAGTACTATGGATATTGAAAGAGTTCATACTAACAACATTGCAATCATGCTCATCATTCAAAGATTTAGTGCCAAACATTTTATAGACTTCTTCTTCTAGCATCTGAGCACAATTTTCCTTTCCATCGTTCTCACGAAAGATATTAAAAAGATGAAGCATATGAGGCAAACTCAATTCCATTTTTTGGTAGTTTTCTTTTATAGAATAAACTAGTGATAAAACAAGAAACAAAAAGATTCGATTGCAAGTTCTAAAGATATACCTTCAAGCGCTAACCTCCCCGGCAACGGCGCCAGAAAAGAGCTTGATGTCTACTACACAACCTTCTTCTTGTACACGTTGTTGGGCCTCCAAGTGCACAGGTTTGTAGGACAGTAGCAAATTTCCCTCAAGTGGATGACCTAAGGTTTATCAATCCATGGGAGGCGTAGAATGAAGATGGTCTCTCTCAAACAATCCTGCAACCAAATAACAAAGAGTCTCTTGTGTCCCCAATACACCCAATACAATGGTAAATTGTATAAGTGCGCTAGTTCGGCGAAGAGATGGTGATACAAGTGCAATATGGATGGTAGATAAAGGTTTTTGTAATCTGAAAATATAAAAACAGCAAGGTAACTAATGATAAAAGTGAGCACAAACAGTATTGCAATGTGTTGAAACAAGGCCTATGGTTCATACTTTTACTAGTGCAAGTTCTCTCAACAATAATAATATAATTGGATCATATAACTATCCCTCAACATGCAACAAAGAGTCACTCCAAAGTCACTAGTAGCGGAGAACAAATGAAGAGATTATGGTAGGGTACGAAACCACCTCAAAGTTATCCTTTCTGATTGATCTATTCAAGAGTCTGTAGTAAAATATCATGAAGCTATTCTTTCCGTTCGATCTATCATAGAGTTCGTACTAGAATAAAACCTTAAGACACAAATCAACCAAAACCCTAATGTCACCTAGATACTCCAATGTCACCTCAAGTATCCGTGGGTATGATTATACAATATGCATCACACAATCTCAGATTCATCTATTCAAACCAACACAAAGTACTTCAAAGAGTGCCCAAAGTTTCTACCGGAGAGTCAAGACGAAAACGTGTGCCAACCCCTATGCATAAGTTCACGAGGTCACGGAACTCGCAAGTTGATCACCAAAACATACATCAAGTGGATCACATGATATCCCATTGTCACCACAGATAAGCACGTGCAAGACATACATCAAGTGTTCTCAAATCCTTAAAGACTCAATCCGATAAGATAACTTGAAAGGGAAAACTCAATTCATCACAAGAGAGAAGAGGGGGAGAAACATCATAAGATCCAACTATAATAGCAAATCTCGCGATACATCAAGATCGTACCACCTCAAGAACACGAGAGAGAGAGATCAAACACATAGCTACTGGTATATACACTTAGCCCCGAGGGTGGACTACTCCCTCCTCGTCATGGAGAGCGCCGAAATGATGAAGATTGCCACCGCAGAGGGATTCCCCCCTCCGGCAGGGTGCCGCAATGGGTCTAGATTGGTTTTTGGTGGCTAAGGAGGCTTCTGGCGGCGGAACTCCCGATCTATTCTGCTCCTTGATGGTTTTAGGGTATATTGATATATATAGGCGAAAGAAGTCGGTCATGGGAGCCACGAGGGGCCCACGAGGGTGGGGGCGCCCAGGGGGGTAGGGCGCGCCTCCCTGCCTCGTGGCCACCTCGAAGCTTCCCTGAAGTCTACTCCAAGTCTCCTGGATTGCTTTCGTTCCAAAAATAAGTTCCGTGAAGTTTCAGGTCAATTGGACTCCGTTTGATTTTCCTTTTCTGCGATACTCTAAAACAAGGAAAAACAGAAACTGGCACTAGGCTCTAGGTTAATAGGTTAGTCCCAAAAATCATATAAAATAGCATATAAATGCATATAAAACATCCAAGGTTGATAATATAATAGCATGGAACAATCAAAAATTATAGATACGTTGGAGACGTATCAGTCCGCACGCTTAACGTTCGATAACGATATGTATTGTGAGTTATGTGATTTGATGTACCAAAGGTTGTTCGGAGTCCCGGATGTGATCATCGACATGACGAGGAGTCTCGAAATGGTCGGGACATAAAGATTGATATATTGGACCATGTTATTCGGACACCAGAAGTGTTCCGGATAGTTTCGGATAAAACCGGAGTGCTAGAGGGTTACCGGAACACCCCTGGGAAGTTATGGGCCTTAGTTGGTCTTAGGGGAGAGAGAGGGCCGCAGCCAGGAGGTGGCGCCCCCCCAAGGGGAGTCCGAATAGGACAAGGGGAGGGGGCGCGGCCCCTCTTTCCCTCTCTCTCTCCCTCTCCTTCCTTCTTCTCCTAGTTGGACTGGGAAAGGGGGAAACCTACTCCTACTAGGAGTAGGATACCCCTCTTGGGGTGCACCCTAGGGGCCGATCGGCCCTACCCTCCTCTCTCCTTTATATACAGGAGAGGGGGCACCCCATAGACACACACAAGTTGATCTTTAGCCATGTGCGGTGCCCCTCTCCACAGTTTTCCACCTCGGTCATATTGTCGTAGTGCTTAGGTGAAGCCCTGCGTCGGTAACTTCATCATCACCGTCAACACACCATCGTGCGTCCGGAACTAACCCTCGACCTTAGCTGGATCAAGAGTTCGAGGGACGTCACCGAGCTAAACGTGTGCAGATCGCGGAGGTGCCATGCGTTCGGTACTTGATCGGTTGGACCGCGAAGACGTTCAACTACATCAACCGCGTTACTTAACGCTTCCGCTTTCGGTCTACGAGGGTATGTAGACACACTCTCACCTCTCGTTTCTATGCATCTCCTATATAGATCTTGCGTGATCGTAGGAATGTTTTTGAAATACTGCGTTCCCCAACAGTGGCTTCCGAGCTAGGTCTATGCATAGATTTATATGCACGAGTAGAACACAGAGTTGTGGGCGATAATAGTCATACCGCTTACCAGCATGTCATACTTTGATTCGGCGGTATTGTTGGATGAAGCGGCCCAAACCGACATTACATGACCGCGTTCATGAGACTGGTTCTACCGCTGTGCTTCGCACACAGGTGGCTAGTGGGTGTTTGTTTCTCCAACTTTAGTTGAATCAAGTGTGACTATGCCCGGTCCTTATTGAAGGTTAAAAAACACACTTGACAAAAAATCATTGTGGTTTTGATGCGTAGGTAAGAACGGTTCTTGCTAGAAGCCCGTAGCAGCCACGTAAAACTTGCAACAACAACGTAGAGGACGTCTAACTTGTTTTTGTCGAGCATGTTGTGATGTGATATGGTCAAGACGTGATTATATAAATTGTTGTATGAGATGATCATGTTTTGTAACAGTTATCAGCAACTGGCAGGAGCCATATGGTTTTCGCTTTATTATATGAAATGCAATCGCCATGTAATTGCTTTACTTTATCACTAAGCGGTAGCGATAGTCGTAGAAGCAATAGTTGGCGAGACAGCAATGCTGCTACGATGCTGATCAAGGTGTCAAGCCGGTGACGATGGTGATCATGATGGTGCTTTGGAGATGGAGGTCAAAGGCACAATATGATGATGGCCATATCATATCACTTATATTGATTGCATGTGATGTTTATCCTTTACAAGAAATTTTGTTTTTGCCACTCTAGATTTTGCCAATTTTCCTTATGCCACTATAGATTTTGACATTTCAGTTTTGCCACTCTTAGCTTTTGACAGTTATCACAATTGCCATTCTGTGGCAAAACCAAAATAAATTAGAGTGGCAATTGTGATACATTGTCAAAGACTAGAGTGGCAAAATTGAAACAAAATTAATTTGCTTTTGCCACATAATGGCAATTGTGATATTTGTCAAAAGCTAAGAGTGGCAAAACTGAAATGTCAAAATCTAGAGTGGCATAAGGAAAATTGGCAAAATCTAGAGTGGCAAAAACAAAATTTTCCCTTTTGTAGGGATAACTTTCTTTGGCCATGTTATTTTGATAAGACATAATTGCTTACTTAGTATGCTTGAAGTATTATTATTTCTATGTCAATATTAAACTTTTATCTTGAATCTTTCGGATCTGAACATTCATGCCACAATAAAGAAAAATTACATTGAGAAATATGTTAGAAAGCATTTGACATCAAAAATTCTTCTTTTATCATTTACCTACTCGAGGACGAGCAGGAATTAAGCTTGGGGATGCTTGATACGTCTCCAACATATCTATAATTTTTGATTTCTCCATGCTATTATATTATCTGTTTTGGATGTTAATGGGCTTTATTTTACACTTTTATATCATTTTTGGGACTAACCTATTAACCGGAGGCACAGCCCAAATTGCTGTTTTTTGCCTATTTTAGTGTTTCGCAGAAAAGGAATATCAAACAAAGTCCAAACAAAATGAAACCTTCGGGAACATGATTTTCTCAACAAACGTGATCCGGGAGACTTGGAGTGGGAGTCAAGAAACAATCAAGGAGGCCACGAGGCAAGGGGGCGCGCCTACCCCTTGGGCGCGCCCTCCACCCTTGTGGGCCCCTCGTTGCTCCACCGACCTACTTCTTCCTCCTATATAAGTCCACGTACCCTGCAAACATCCAGGAGCCCCATGAAATCCTAATTCCACCGCCACAACCTTCTGTACCCGAGAGATCACATCTTGGGGCCTTTTCCGGAGCTCCGCCGGAGGGGGCATTGATCACGGAGGGCCTCTACATCAACTCCATGGCCTCTCCGGTGATGTGTGAGTAGTTTACTTCATACCTTCGGGTCCATAGTTATTATCTAGATGGCTTCTTCTCTCTCTTTGGATCTCAATACAAAGTTCTCCTCGATCTTCTTGGAGATCTATTCGATGTAATCTTCTTTTGCGGTGTGTTTGACGAGATCCGATGAATTGTGGGTTTATGATCTAGTTTATCTATGAACAATATTTGAATCTCCTCTGAATTCTTTTACGTATGATTGGTTTATCTTTGCAAGTCTCTTCGAATTATCAGTTTGGTTTGGCCTACTAGATTGATCTTTCTTGCAATGGGAGAAGTGCTTAGCTTTGGGTTCAATCTTGCAGTGCTCGATCCCAGTGACAGAAAGGGAAACGACACGTATTCTATTGTTGCCATCGAGGATAAAAAGATGGGGTTTATATCATATTGCATGAGTTTATCCCTATACATCATGTCATCTTGCTTAAAGCGTTACTCTGTTCTTATGAACTTAATACTCTAGATGCATGCTAGATAGCGGTCGATGTGTGGAGTAATAGTAGTAGATGCAGAATCGTTTCGGTCTACTTGTCGCGGACGTGATGCCTATATACATGATCATACCTAGATATTCTCATAACTATGCTCAATTCTATCAATTGCTCGACAGTAATTCGTTTACCCACCGTAATACTTATGCTCTTGAGAGAAGCCACTAGTGAAACCTATGGCCCCGGGGTCTATCTTCCATCATTTTAATCTTCCAACGCTTAGTTATTTCTATTTTCGTTTATTTTACTTTGCATCTTTATTTCTCTTTATCATAAAAATACCAAAAATATTATCTTATCATATCTATCAGATCTCACTCTCATAAGTGACCATGAAGGGATTGACAACCCCTTTATCGCGTTGGTTGCGAGGTTCTTATTTGTTTGTGTAGGTGTGTGGGACTCGAGCGAGATCACCTACTGGATTGATACCTTGGTTCTCAAAAACTAAGGGTAATACTTACGCTACTTTACTGCATCACCCTTTCCTCTTCAAGGGAAAACCAACGCAGTGCTCAAGAGGTAGCAATCTCTCACCAAATTTCAAGGTACAAGTGTTCTTCCTGAGTATGCACCGTTGCTACAGTTCATCGTGCCGAGACACCACGTGATGATCGGGTGTGATAAGCTCTGTCTTCACATACAACGGGTGCAAGCCAGTTTTGCACACGCAGAATACTCGGGTTAAACTTGACGAGCCTAGCATATGCAGATATGTCCTCGGAACACTGAGACCGAATGGTCGAGCGTGAATCATATAGTAGATACGATCAACATAGTGATGTTTACCGTTGAAAACTACTCCATCTCACGTGATGATCGGACATGGTTTAGTTGGTATGGATCACATGATCACTTAGATGATTAGAGGGATGTCTATCTAAGTGGGAGTTCTTAAGTAATATGATTAATTGAACTTTAATTTATCATGAACTTAGTACCTGATAGTATTTTGCATGTCTATGTTGTTGTAGATAAATGGCCCGTTCTACTGTTCTGTTGAATTTTAGTGCGTTCCTAGAGAAAGCTAAGTTGAAACATGATGGTAGCAACTACATGGACTGGGTCCATAACATGAGGATTTTCTTCATTGTTGCACAGAAGAATTACGTCCTGGAAGCACCGCTAGGTGCAAGACCCGCTGCAGGAGCAACGCCGGATGTTGTGAACGCCTGGAAGAGCAAAGATGATGACTACTCGATAGTTCAGTGTGCCATGCTTTACGGCTTAGAACCGGGACTTCAACGACGTTTTGAACGTCATGGAGCATATGAGATGTTCCAGGAGTTGAAGTTAATATTTCAAGCAAATGTCCGTATTGAGAGATATGAAGTCTCCAATAAGTTCTAGAGCTGCAAAATGGAGGAGAATAGTTCTGTCAGTGAGCATATACTCAGAATGTCTGGGTACCACAATCACTTGACTCGGCTGGGAGTTAATCTTCCGGTTGATAGTGTCATTGACAGAATTCTTCAATCACTGCCACCAAGCTACAAAAGCTTCATGATGAACTATAATATGCAAGGGATGGATAAGACAATTCCCGAGCTCTTCGCAATGCTAAAGGCCGCGGAGGTAGAAATCAAGAAGGAGCATCAAGTGTTGATGGTCAACAAGACCACTAGTTTCAAGAAGAAGGGCAAAGGGAAGAAGGGGAACTTCAAGAAGAACGGCAAGCAAGTTGCTTCTCAAGTGAAGAAGCCCAAGTCTGGACCTAATCCTGAGACTGAGTGCTTCTACTGCAAAGGGGCTGGTCACTGGAAGCGGAACTGCCCCAAGTATTTGGCGGATAAGAAGGATGGCAAAGTGAAAGCTATATTTGATATACATGTTATTGATGTGTACCTTACTAATGCTCGTAGTAGCGCCTGGGTATTTGATACTGGTTTTGTTGCTCATATTTGCAACTCGCAGCAGGGGCTACGGATTAAACGAAGATTGGCTAAGGACGAGGTAACGATGCGCGTGGGAAATGGTTCCAAAGTCGATGTGATCGCCGCCGGCACACTACCTCTACATCTACCTTCGGGATTAGTTTTAGATGTAAATAATTGTTATTTGGTGCCAGCGTTAAGCATGGACATTATATCTGGATCTTGTTTGATGCGAGAAGGTTATTCATTTAAATTAGAGAATAATGGTTGTTCTATTTATATGATTAATATCTTTTATGGTCATGCACCCTTGATGAGTGGTCTATTTTCGTTGAAACTCAATAGTAGTGATACACATATTCATAGTATTGAAGCCAAAAGATATAAGTTTAATAATGATAGTGCAACTTATTTGTGGCATTGCCGTTTAGGTATTGGTGTAAAACGCATGAAGAAACTCCATGCTGATGGTTTTTTTGAATCACTTGATTATGAATCACTTGATGCTTGCGAACCATGCCTCATGGGCAAGATGACTAAAACTCCGTTCTTCCGAACAATGGAGCGAGCAACAGACTAATTGGAAATAATACATACTGATGTATGCGGTCCGATGAGTGTTGATGCTCGCGGCGGGTATCATTATTTTCTGACCTTCACAGATGATTTGAGAAGATATGGATATATCTACTTGATGAAACATAAGTCTGAAACATTTGAAAAGTTCAAAGAATGAGCGAAGTGGAAAATCATCGTAACAAGAAAATAAAGTTTCTACGATCTGATCGTGGAGGTGATATTTGAGTTACGAGTTTGGTCTTCATTTGAAACAATGTGGAATAGTTTCGCAACTCACGCCACCCGGAACACCATAGCGTAATGGTGTGTCTGAACGTTGTAACCGCACTTTATTAGATATAGTGCAATCTATGATGTCTCTTACTGATTTACCGCTATCGTTTTGGGGTTATGCTTTAGAGCTGGATTCACGTTAAATAGGGCACGATCTAAATCCGTTGAGATGACACCATATGAACTGTGGTTTGGCAAGAAACCCAAGTTATCGTTTCTTAAAAGTTTGGGGCTGCGATGCTTATGTGAAAAGGCTTCAACCTGATAAGCTCGAACCCAAATAGGAGAAATGTGTCTTCATAGGATACCCAAAGGAGACTGTTGGGTACACCTTCAATCACATATCCGAAGGCAAGATATTCGTTGCTAAGAATGGATCCTTTCTAGAGAAGGAGTTTCTCTCGAAAGAAGTGAGTGGGAGGAAAGTAGAACTTGATGAGGTAATTGTACCTGCTCCCTTATTTGAAAGTAGTTCATCACAGAAATCAGTTCCAGTGATTCCTACACCAATTAGTGAGCAAGCTAATGACGATGATCATGAAACTTCTTATCAAGTTACTACCGAACCTCGTAGGTCAACCAGAGTAAGATCCACACCAGAGTGGTACGGTAATCCTGTTCTGGAAGTCATGTTACTTGACCATGACAAACGTACGAACTATGAGGAAGCGGTGATGAGCCCAGATTCCGCGAAATGGCTTGAGGCCATGAAATCTGAGATGGGATCCATGTATGAGAACAAAGTGTGGACTTTAGTTGACTTGCCCGATGATCGGCAAGCCATAGAGAATAAATGGATCTTCAAGAAGAAGACTGACACTGACAGTAATGTTATTGTCTACAACGCTCAACTTGTTGCGAAAGGTTTTCGACAAGTTCAAGGAGTTGACTATGATGAGACCTTCTCACCCGTAGTGATGCTTAAGTCCGTCTGAATCATGTTAGCAATTGCCGTATTTTATGATTATGAAATTTGGCAAATGGATGTCAAAACTGCATTCCTTAATGGATATCTTAAATAAGAGTTGTATATGATGCAACCAGAAGGTTTTGTCGATCCAAAATGTGCTAACAAAGTGTGCAAGCTCCAGCGATCCATTTATGGACTGGTGCAAGCATCTCGGAGTTGGAATATATGCTTTAATAGTGTGATCAAAGCATATGGTTTTATACAGACTTTTGGAGAAGCATGTATTTACAAGAAAGTGAGTGGGAGCTCTGTAGCATTTCTGATATTATATGTGGATGACATATTGTTGATTGGAAATGATACTGAATTTCTGGATAGCATAAAAAGATACTTGAGTAAGATTTTTTCAATGAAAGACCTCGGTGAAGTTGCTTATATATTGGGCATCAAGATCTATAGAGATAGATCAAGACGCTTAGTTGGACTTTCACAAAGCACATATCTTGATAAAGTTTTGAAGAAGTTCAAAATGGATCAAGCAAAGAAAGGGTTCTTGCCTGTGTTACAAGGTGTGAAGTTGAGTCAAACTCAATGCCCGACCACTGCAGAAGATAGAGAGAAAATGAAAATCATTCCCTCATAGGTTCTATCATGTATGCAATGTTGTGTACTAGGCCTGATGTGTGCCTTGCTATTAGTTTAGCAGGGAGGTACCAAAGTAATCCAGGAGTGGATCACTAGACAGCGGTAAAGAACATCCTAAAATACTTGAAAAGGACTAAGGATATGTTTCTCGTTTATGAAAGTGACAAAGAGCTCGTCGTAAACAGTTACGTCGATGCAAGCTTTGACACTGATCCGGATGACTCTAAGTCACAAACCGGATACGTATTTTTATTGAATGGTGGAGCTGTCAGTTGGTGCAGTTCTAAGAAGAGCGCCGTGGTGGGATCTACGTGTGAAGCAGAATACATAGCTGCTTCAGAAGCAGCAAATGAAGGAGGCTGGATGAAGGAGTTCATATCCGATCTAGGTGTAATACCTAGTGCATCGGGTCCAATGAAAATCTTTTGTGACAATACTGGTGCAATTGCTTTGGCAAAATAATACAGATTTCACAAGAGAACCAAGCACATCAAAATACGCTTCAATTCCATCCGCGATCAAGTCAAGGAGGGAGACATAGAGATTTTCAAGATACATACGGATCTGAATGTTGCAGACCCATTGACTAGGCCTCTCTCACGAGCAAAACATGATCAGCACCAAGACTCCATGGGTGTTAGAATCATTACTGTGTAATCTAGATTATTGACTCTAGTGCAAGTGGGAGACTGAAGGAAATATGCCCTAGAGGCAATAATAAAGTTGTTATTTATATTTCCTTATATCATGATAAATGTTTATTATTCATGCTAGAATTGTACTATCCGGAAACTTAGTACATGTATGAATACATAGACAAACAAAGTGTTCCTAGTATGCCTCTACTTGACTAGCTCGTTAATCAAAGATGGTTTAGTTTATTGCTATTGCTTTCTTCATGACTTATGCATGTTCCTATGACTATGAGATTATGCAATTACGAATATTGGAGGAACACTTAGTGTGCTATCAAACGTCACAATGTAACAGGGTGATTATAAAGATGCTCTACAGGTATCTCCGATGGTGTTTGTTGAGTTGGCATAGATCGAGATTAGGATTTGTCACTCCGATTTTCAGAGAGGTATCTCTAGGCCCTCTAGGTAATGCACATCACTATAAGCCTTGCAAGAAATGTGACTAATGAGTTAGTTACGGGATGATGCATTACGGAATGAGTAAAGAGACTTGGCGGTAACGAGATTGAACTAGGTATGATGATACCGACGATCGTATCTCGGGCAAGTAACATACCGATGACAAAGGGAACAACATATGTTGTTATGTGGTTTGACCGATAATGATCTTCGTAGAATATGTAGGTACCAATATGAGCATCCAGGTTCCGCTATTGGTTATTGATCGGAGATGTGTCTCGGTCATGT
Source organism: Triticum urartu (assembly GCF_003073215.2). Classification (NCBI taxonomy): domain Eukaryota; kingdom Viridiplantae; phylum Streptophyta; class Magnoliopsida; order Poales; family Poaceae; genus Triticum; species Triticum urartu. The sequence continues at coordinate 552,498,248 of NC_053026.1, forward strand.
CTACATAGTTCTCGAACCCGTAGGGTCCGCATGCTTACGTTCGATGATGATATGTATTGTTAATTATGTGATTTGATGTACCAAAGGATGTTCGGAGTCTCGGATGTGATCACGGACATGATGAGGAGTGTCAAAAAGGTCGAGACATAAAGATTGATATATTGGACCATGTTATTCGGACACCGGAAGTGTTTCGGATAGTTTCGGATAAAACCGGAGTGCGAGAGGTTTACCGGAACCCCCCAGGAAGTTATGGGCCTTAGGGGAGAGAGAGGGCCGTAGCCAGGAGGTTGAGCCCCCCAAGGGCAGTCCGAATAGGACAAGGGGAGGGGGCGCGACCCCTCTTTCCCTCTCCCTCTCCTTCCTTCTTCTCCTAGTTGGACTAGGAAATGGGGGAACCTACTCCTACTAGGAGTAGGATCCCCTCTTGGGGCGCGCCCTAGGAGCCGGCCAGCCCTCCCCTCCTCTCTCGTTTATATACGGGATGGGGGGCACCCCATAGACACACAAGTTGATCTTTAGCCGTGTGTGGTGCCCCCTCCACAGTTTTTCACCTCGGGCATATTGTCGTAGTGCTTAGGCGAAGCCCTGCGTCGGTAACTTCATCATCACCGTCAACACACCGTCGTGCTGACGAAACTCACCCTCGGCCTCAGCTGGATCAAGAGTACGAGGGACGTCACTGACCTAAATGTGTGCAGATCGCGGAGGTGTCGTGCGTCCGGTACTTGATCGGTTGGATCGCGAAGATGTTCGACTACATCAACCACGTTACTTATTAACTTCCGCTTTCGGTCTACGAGGGTACGTAGACACACTCTCCCCTCTCGTTGATATGCATTGATACGTCTCCGTCGTATCTACTTTTCCAAACACTTTTGCCCTTGTTTTGGACTCTAACTTGCATGATTTGAATGGAACTAACCCGGACTAACGCTGTTTTCAGCAGAATTACCATGGTGTCATTTATGTGCAGAAACAAACGTTCTCAAAATGACCTGAAACTTCACGGAGCAACTTTTCAGAAAATATGAAAAAACCTACAAAATATGAAGGCCAGGGGGCCCACCACCTCTCCACGAGGGTGGGGGGCACGCCTGCCCCCCTAGGGCGCGCCCCCTACCTCGTGGGCCCCCTGTTGCTCTCCGACTCCAACTCCATATATTGTGTTTCAGGGAGAAAAAAATTAGAGAGAAGAAATCATCGCGTTTTACGATATGGAGCCGCCGCCAAGCCCTAAAACCTCTCGGGAGGGCTGATCTGGAGTCCGTTCGGGGCTCCGGAGAGGGGAATCCGTCGCCATCATCATCATTAACCATCCTCCATCACCAATTTTATGATGCTCACCGCCGTGCGTGAGTAATTCCATCGTAGGCTTGCTGGACGGTGATGGGTTGGATGGGATATATCATGTAATCGAGTTAGTTTTGTTAGGGTTTGATCCCTAGTATCCACTATGTTCTGAGATTGATGTTGCTACGACTTTGCTATGCTTAATGCTTGTCACTAGGGCCCGAGTGCCATGATTTCAGATCTGAACCTATTATGTTTTCATCAATATATGAGTGTTCTTGATCCTATCTTGCAAGTCTATAGTCACATATTATGTGTTATGATCCGTTAACCCCGAAGTGACAATAATCGGGATACTTACCGGTGATGACCGTAGTTTGAGGAGTTCATGTATTCACTATGTGTTAATGCTTTGTTCCGGTACTCTATTAAAAGGAGGCCGTAATATCCCTTAGTTTCCGCAAGGACCCCGCTGCCACGGGAGGGTAGGACAAAAGATGTCATGCAAGTTCTTTTCCATAAGCACGTATGACTATATTCGTAATACATGCCTACATTACATTGACGAACTGGAGCTAGTTCTGTGTCACCCTAGGTTATGACTGTTACATGATGAACCGCATCCGGCATAATTCTCCATCACCGATCCATTGCCTACGAGCTTTCCATATATTGTTCTTCGCGTATTTACTTTCCCGTTGCTATTGCTATCACTTGAGAATATTCTTTGGCTCCCCTTGTGTCGAATCAATAAATTTGGGTTGAATACTCTACCCTCGAAAACTGTTGCAATCCCCTATACTTGCGGGTTATCATGCATCTCCTAGATAGATCTTGCGTGATCGTAGGAATTTTTTTGAAATACTGCGCTCCCAACAGTATGAACCATAGGCCTTGTTTCTAAGCATTGAGATACCATTTTCATCTCTTTCGTTACTTGTCACCTTGCTGTTTTTATTTGTTCAGATTATAAAAATATATTTCTACCATCCATATTACACATATATCACCCTACTTGAACTTTATCTTTAAAAAATCTTATTTTATCTCATATTAATAGTAGTAGTAGTAATCCAACTATGAGTTCCACTAAAAAGAAGAAAATATCTAACTACTCAGGGAAATACCTAATTTCCTTTTACAGTGTCCATTGGCAAAATCATTAGTGATTGGGTGACTGGGTGCATATGTTGCTCTTTTTTAGGCTCAAACCATAGAACAATTATTCTATAGTATTCTCTATTAATAAAGTATAGACCATACATATGTACATAGCAAAGAAAAAAGGAAGAAAAACAGAGAAAGCCTATCCAATACCAGCTTTTTTCTAACATGGGGAAAAAGCTAGTAACTCAAAGCATGCAGTGTTCATTCTGGATGATCACTGATCCAGCCTTGCAAAGTGCCGAAGTACTTTGCCTTAATCTTATGATCCAACAGTTTTAGATCCTCTTTTGCCTTGAATTTCCAGTAGTTAATACTTGGAACTTCCCTTCTGAAAGTTTTCCCATTTCTTTGTCCCGAATGGGCCAACACCCTTGAATAATGATTTCTATTGCAATCTGTCTTGGTAATTCAGCTCTTGTCAAGAGAATGTTATCCATAAAATATATACCGAGTTTCTTATTGTGAAGTATGTCGTGCCAGCAGTCTTGAGAGAATCCATAGTCCCAAAAAAGATGTCTTGCAATATCTTCAGCATCTTCATGGCAGAAAACACATGTATAACTTTCTAGAGAGAATGATTTCCTTTTGAGCAAGTTTCTTGTGTTCACCCTGTCATGCAAAAGCAGCCAGAAGAAAAATGTGTGCCTCAACCTCCATGAACTCTTCCACGGCCATTTAAACATCTGATGTTCTTGCTGAGGAGGGCTTAGATGATGATACATCATGATAGAAGAAGAAAAATACCTTTCTAGCCCTTACAAGTTCAAGAATCATCTTGTTGGTCATTACCATGCACCTTCACGAGTTGTTGCATTTGAGTGAATTTAATGTAAGCTTGAGTGGACAGTAAACTGTTAAATAATTGTGTGTGATCCTCAGTCCTAGTCCAATCATGTAGCGACCAGACCTCAAACAGTCTGATCTCTGTGCTCCGGTGTCATCCCTGGATCAGTAATGCTGACACCACACAGTACTCAGAGGATTTATAGCAGAGTAGCAATCACACACTTATTACATCGAGTGTCTCAAAAGAGAACTTATTACAATAAATATGGCTTAAGGCCATCTAATAACGATAACAGCGGAAGGCTTGGAAGATAAGTGAGTCCATCAACTCCAACGGCATCACTGAGTATAGAACCACGACCTAAAAACTTCTTAATCGTCGTCTGAAAAGTCTGCAACATTAACGTTGCAGCCCGAAAATGGGTCAGCACATGGAATATGCTGGCAAGGTAACACATAGAGAGTAATGGAATGAACAGCTATACTATATGCATATTTGGCTGGTGGAAAGCTCTATGGTTACAGTTTTGCGTAAAGCCAATTTTTCCCTACTCCAAAGGAATAAATTTATTTACTATCATGGTGGTTGTTAAACATTGAGAATGGTTGACAGCATTCTCAATCCCACTTAAGCATCATCATTAAACATAACCCAACAAAATTAATTTAGAGTAACATGTTGAGATTCACATGAAAATCCAGGTACTAGATACTCAAGATGTCCATAACCGGGGACACGGCTAACCATGATTAGTTTATTACACTCTGCAGAGGTTTGTGCACTTTTCCCCACAAGACTCGATCGCCTCCGTTTGTTTTCTCGCACTACATGGTGTTTGAGAAGACGGATGACCGAGACATAGTCTTTCAGAAGCGCTAGCACCTTACGATCGGGTAGACCGTACCACCTACATCCCCTACATCTGCTAGTCTACCACTGTAAGAGTTCGCACAACTTAGTCAACTATGCTAGAGCCCATAATAGCTTGTGGCTGCACACGGAAGTTTCTAGTATGAATAGTCTCATGATCCCTTTGAGCCTGGATGGCGGTCCAAAAGAAAACAGGCAAGTCCTGGAATACCCAGGTGCCTCAATCCACCCAGATGTGTGTTTAAGTTGCCACCTTAGATAAACCATTAATTAACAATCTCACATCTGTCATGGATTTCACTCACCCAATCCACGTCTACTAGCATAGCCTGGCATAATAAGCAAACGTAGAAGTAACTCCCAAATGTTTGATAATAAACAGGTAATAGGTACTACCTCATCTACTTCCCATCCCACAATTTAATTAGATCCTAATCATGCAATGTGTGAGGTTTGATCTAATGCAATAAAACTGGGTAGTAGAAAGGTATGATCAAAGTGTTACTTGCCTTGCTGATGATCCGGGAAACCTAGCGATTCGAAGTAACAGGCGGCGCACTCCGGATACTCTATCGCAAACAACAAACGAGCATACAATAAGTACTCATCTAATGCACAGGTAAAACTCAAATAAGAGATCTAACCAGAAGGTTCAACTTAAGAACTCCGTTGGCAAAAAAAATTGAATCGAACAAAGCAACGAAAGTCAAACGGCGAAAGAAAACAACTTCGTTCTAGTAATCTGGATCTAGGGCAAATTTTACAGTAGCAAAATCTTGTTTAAGTTGGTTAAACGGATAGAGGGTTTCGAGATGAAACTCTAGGCGCTTGAATCGCCTGATTCCGATAAACGATCGAAAAGTTATACTAAAACGAAAATCGGATCAGGAATCGCGATCAGAAAAATCACGGATTTAATCCAAGAAAAAGAAAATGACGAACTGATTAACGAACGAACGTTCGTTATCCAGATCTAAACGATGAACGTGTTCCTTTAAACGAACAAACGAGCGAACGCTCGCTATTTAACCTAAACCGAAAAAAAACCGATCTAATAAAAAAACGAAAACTAAAAAAACCGAAAAAAACCGATGGAAAACCGATCGGTTTTCTAAAAAAACGGGCGGCGCGGATTACGAGGCGGTGATGAACCTCGGCGAGCGTGCGGGCGGGGCGGCGGCTCCGGCGGGCGGCGCGGCGATGGCGGGCGGCGGCGCGGCGACGGCGGGCGGCGAGCGGCGCGGCGGCAGCGGCGGCACGCAGGGTGTGGGGCTGGGGCGGGGCACGGGGCTAGGGTTCCCCCCGGGTGGGCCAGCTTATAAAGCCCCTACGGGCCGGGAGTCCTAGTCGGACACGGCCCGTAGGTCGGTTCCCCTTTTTTTTAATATAATTACGCTCGGAAGAAAAATAAAAAGAAATACTAAACGGACTCCAAAAATTCCGAAATAAATTTTCCCGGGTTTCTAAAATCAAACCCGACAAAGCGAACATTTATTTGGGCCCTAAATGCAATTTTGAAAAACGCACATTTTTCCTAAATTCAAATAAAACACCGAAAAACTCCGAAATAAAATCTTATTTGATTTTATTATTAAATCCTCAATATTTCTTTATTTTGGGAAAGTCATTTTATTCCCTCTCTCATATTTTTGTAATAGAAATAATTGATGATAAAATAAATAAAATCAAATGATCCTATTCTCAAAATTTGAGAAAACTCAAATATGAAAATAACGAAATCCCCAACTCTCTCCGTTGGTCATTGAGTTGCGTAGAATTTCTAGGATCAACCAAAATGCGAAATAAAATATGATATGCATTGATGATCTAATGTATAACATTCCAAATTGAAAATTTGGGATGTTACAAATCATTTAGAGATAGAATATCATTATTTGCAAAAGAAAGAAGTTGTGGAAATATTTCCTTGAATGGATCTTTAGACCATTTGTCATGCCATAAAGTGTAGCATGTCCATTGCCCAGTTTACAGTTTGAATTTGATTTATAATCCTCAAACAATCCCAAGTGACTTCTCCACCAACCGGACCCCTCCATCTTAGAGCCAGGAAGTGATTGAGAGTAGTATTTCTCCCAGATAAGTCCCATGGAAGGGGTTCCTTGTTAAGAAACTTCTGCACATTTTCATCGTCAGGGCCTTATTGTGCAGACTCACATCTAGAATTCCAAGACCACCTTGCCTCCTTGGTTTACAAAAAAACCCAGGCAATTAGTGTAGGGCCAGCAACCAACTGTCCAAGTTTTCTCCATAAGAAGTTCTTGGGAAAATTATTGATCTGGCTAGTGATTGAGACAGGCAGTGGCAGAATGCTCATGAAGAATATTGGCATGCAGAGAAGACTGATTTGATTAACAATAGTCTGCCATCATAAGAAAGCATTGTTGAACATCCACATAGTCTTCTCTCAATTTTTTGGCAAATGGGTGTGTAATCCTCTACTTTGAGTCTGCTAGCACTTAGAGGAAGCCCCAGGTATGTAAATGGGAAGGACTCACTCTTATATGCCAAGGAATTAACGATCTTAATGAAACTCACTCCCTGTACATTGATAGGAATCATAATTGACCTGTGATAGTTAATCTTCAGCCCAGTTTGACTAGCAAAATGTTTCAACAGGTTGTTCACTTGCTCCACTTGTATTATGATTGCAGACAGGATTAAGATTGTGTCATCTGCATATTGAATGATAGGGAAATCAAGTTTTAAGCTTGATTCAATTGGAGCTTGTATGTTTCATGTCCTCATTGCCTTATTCAGAATTGTTTGCAAGAAATCGGCAGCAAGAACAAAGCTGAGAGGGAGAAAGGATCTCCTTGTCTCACTCCTCTTTTGCAATGGAAGTGTTTACCTGTCACTCCATTCAAGAGCATAGAAGAAACCCCTAAAGAAAAAAACATCTTGATCCACATAATCCATCTATCTCCAAAACCTCTTGCCTTACGGATTTCTAGAGTTGTGGTATTCAATCATGTCAAATGCCTTTTCAAAGTCTAGATTTAATAACACCATGGCCTTTTTGGATTGCTGGCATTGATGAATATATCCAAAGGCCCATGCCACGCAGTCTTGGATGTATCTGTTCTTTGGAAATCCATATTGGTTAGTGTGGACTAACTTGAGAATTTTCTTTTGTAGTCTATTTGCTAACAACTTTTTGATAACTTTTATTGTGCAGTTTAGAAATGAAATTGGCCTAAAATCTGTAGGTTGTTGAGGGTTATGTATCTTTGGCACCAAAATGACAAAATGACCCATTGATAGATTGGAGATTAATAGAGCCTTGATAGATATCTTCAGTGAGAGTATAAAAGTCATATGCAATGATGCTCTAGCAGGCTTTGATGAAGTTCCCATTAAAGCCATCATGGCCAGGGCTTTGTAGGGAAGCTCTTCAATAACACTATGAATCTCCTCTTTCGAGAAAGGAATTTCCAGTTTAGACAAAGAAACACCAGCTGGCAGCAAATCTGGGATAGAGAAAAATTCTCAGTTGTTCCCATTCTACCTTTAAATGCTCTCCATAGGATGGCAGCTTTAGCCTGATGGTCTGTGTGCTCATTTAGGTTTTCATCCTGTAAGCATTGAATTTGATTGTGCATGTACTCAATTGTTGCCTTAGCTTGAAAGAAATTAGTGTTCTGAAAGAAATTAGTGTTCATCTCCAAACTTGACCCATCTTATAGTTGCTCTTTGCTTCCAATAGGCATTCTGATATGAGAGGAGATTGAACAAATGATCTTTGGGGATATTTCTTCCATTCCATCCCTCAATAGAAAGAGGTTTTTATTCTTCCAAAGTGTCAAACAGTAGGATCTGATCATTAGAGTTTTTTATGAGCAAGGCCAGTTGGGATCAAGAGGTGAATGAGGTAAATTTTGCAGTAATTCTCTTAGCACTATTAACCTCATTCACCTCTTGATCCCAAATAGATTTTCATATGTTGCCTTGAATACATTATAATAATAAATCTTGTGGCGTACATGTTTTATACCTGGTTTAACAAATGTTCTCGGGTATTTCCATTTAGCTATATCAATATCAATGTACTGATGATTTATTTTCGTGGTTGACATTGCAAAAAATTCATTATTGAAAAATAGTAATAATTATGTTTCAAATTCCATTGATTAGCGTTCTTTCCAATTTGCAAAGTTGCAACTAGCTTGAAATGATACCCATATATTTCTGATAATTTTGATTTGCGGATAGATTTAGTGTACCCAAGGAGACGATATATACTTGCTTTTAGCATGCCTTCTTCTATGCTAATTCACAGTACAAATACATCAAGAAAAGGCATTCCAATCCTAATAGTTGCACATGTGTTTAGTTTTTCACAAGGGATCTGCCACATCATGTTATCAGTAATTTGTACGGATTTGTTTTCATGTATTGCTTACTTGGTGGAGTAGTCGGTGTTGATTGCAGAAGCTATGGGGCCATGCCGAGCAGCACAAGGCTTGAAACAACTGTAAAATGTTAATGACATTTTATACAAAAGTTTATTCCCATATTTTGGACATAGAAAGGACAATGACACCATTTCATGAATGTGGTACCATAGGGAAACTTCCTTTGACATTCATATATTTATTTCTGCGTTGGGGATTGTCACCCAGGGCACATGGCAGATGCCTTATGGTTTTATCTCTCATTACTTTGTAACTGTTGCACCTCCTGTATGACTCAATTCAACCACCCACCCCACTACCTCCCACGGTGTGCCATTGTATGTCCAACCTTATATCGTCCGACCATGTATTTTGGTTCGTGTTTCGTAGATAAATGAGGTTGTCTCTGCACCTCAGCTGCAAGTCAAACAAGCATGTTGCCTGCTGCGATCATTCCTCAAGGTTGTATTGTGGATTTGCGGTACTCAACTGACAGTGACTATTGGGCGAGAGGGCGCTCGAAGGAGATATTCATCCCTCAAACTGACTTGAAACACGCCAGGTACCAGGCCAGCGAGTTGCAGACACCAGTTCGTCATAGGAGGATAAGGGTACAGTCCCAGCGCCTCGGCAGCCCATCACAGAGCTCCTTCGGTCCTCATTTTCACTTGTTATTTCATTTGCAAAGAGAGCCTTGGCTCAGTGGTTAGGTATGCGGTTGTGCAGCCTAACAACCCGAGTTCAATTTCTAGAATTGACAGGTGATGCACAAGGGTTTTTCCCTGTTTATTGAGGATCAAGTTTGGTGTGTGATGGAATTACGCATCAAGAAATATCTTGATACTCATTTAAAAAAAAATCTGAGGACCATGTTTATTTTGATACTCATACTAAAATGGCCGTATGCATCCCTAGTTGGTGCAGAGGCCGGGAGTCATCCCTTTTCAAAAAAAAAACGACGAAATCGATTTTTCTTCGGCCAGTTCACATCATCCACCTCAAAACCCAACTTGCTGCTTAGTGAATTAATCATATTTTCTGCAGCTGCCTCCTCCACAATCGCAAGTGATCATTACTGACAAATCTTAACAGGCTCGATCACAACTAGGTAGTGTAAATAGACTACAAAAAACCCTACCAACCAGTCACTGGAGTGGACACCTGGTACAGCAAACTGATGAGGACATGAACACCATCACTAACCAACACAGTTAATCCATCCACCGATTGTACAAATAGATCCACAATAGCTGAACAATCAGCACGCTCAACATCCTAATCAACCTTAGGTTACAACAACGGCGGCAGCGCTACGACCACGACAGCAACGGCGACGACGACACATCAAACCCTCCTAATCACGACACGGCGATCCCGGCAATTAAGTACCACTACAATTAAAGAGAGCGACCGACAATTATTAAGCACTACAGAACAAGATTACTAACGAGCACCCGGGTGATCCAGAGAAACCGACGGCCGCGCCCAGGCGGACGGAGGACGAGTCAGGCCGCCGCCGGCTCGGCGGGGCGCGCCTTGGGCGGACGGCCGCGGCCGCGCTTGGCGGATCCGTCGACGGCAGGGGCGGGAGCGGTCTTGGCCTTCTTGGGCGGGTTGACGGTCTTGGCCTTCTTGGGCGGGTTGGCGGCCTCGGCCTCGGGGTCCTTGGGCTTGGCGGGGCGTCCGCGGGGGCGCGGCGACGCGGACTTGGGCGGCGGCGGCGGCGCGTTGGGGTCTATGGGCTTGCGCGGGCGACCGCGGCCCCGCTTGGGCGGGGCGTCCGGCGCGTCCGTGCGGAAGTAGTTGTTCTTGAGGAAGAAGAGCTGGCCGGACTCCTTCATGCGCACCAGATGCGCCGTCAGCAGCGCGCCGTGCTCCTTGGGGAGGTCGCCGTACTTGCCCTCGATGTACTTGGAGATGGCGGACTTGTTCGACCCGTTCTTGTCGTTGAGCGCCGCGATGGCCGCCAGTATCATCTGAACTCGTCCAACAAAAACACAGATCAACGTAAGAAATCCAGCTCCGGCACCACCTCAACCCAACAAAATGTAAATCTTGGCAACCACCGTCGAACCAAAGACGAGAAACAAATACTAAAAACACCGCAAGAAACGGCGGCTCGGGTAGTACCTCGGGATAGGGCGGGAGGGTGGCCGGCTTGGCGACCTGCTCGGCGGCCATGGCGAAGCGGCGGGGACGGGGAGGGGAAAGGGAGAGGGAGGTGGGGAATTTTTCTTCCCGAGAGGAGGTCTGCGGCGGCTGCGTGCGAGCGGGGAGAGTTGGATCGGAATACTCCGGATAAGAACTGAAGAGGAGTGAGGGAGAGTGAGATGGATGGATCGCATGGTGGCGATGGTAACGAGGATGGACGGACGGGATTGCTCCGGCTGGCCTAATCGGACGGTAGAGGATGGGAGCACGCGGATCGGTGACGTGGCGAGTCAGGACTTCTTTATGCGTGGTCATGTGTGCGGCTGCCTTTTTTGTTTGTTTGTAGAAAGTGCGCCTGGTTTTTGGTGAAAAGGCAAAGATGTTCAAAAGATCCACACGTCTTGTGCTGGCCATTTGCTACCAACATTCAATATATTAACTCAAGAAAAATACATTCAATATTTGTCCCATGAGGGTAAATGGTGCCATTTGAAATTTCTCGAAATGCCCTTCCTGTCACTTGTAAACATGAAGCTATTTAGATCTTGATTTTGGATACGGTACTACATTATACTCCCTCCCTTTCTAAATATAGATCTTTTTAGACATTTTAAATGGACTACAACATATGAATGTATGTAGACATATTTTAGAGTGTAGATTCACTCATTTTGCTCCGTATGTAGTCACTTATTGTAATCTCTAAAAAGACGTATATTTGTGGATGGAGGTAGTAGAAGGGAATACTACGGGCGCACATGAAGCCTCCTTGAACAGAAAGATTTTTTGTTTGCAACCCAGAAAAGCGAATTAAGCCAATAATGTAGTCTTCTCAGATCAGACGGTGCATTAAGCAACTCTCGTAGTGGGTCATTGTTTGGGCAAAAACAATGAAACAAAACAAAAGACTTGTCATTTTCTTTTCTTTTCTTTGACCAAAAACTGTGGGGAAATTCCCTAATGTGAGTCTCTTTTTTTCATTAATCATTAGGGAGTCCAGTAAGTTACAAGTGTAACACGGTAGGTTACACAGAAATAAGAAAGAGAAAAAGAAAAGAGAAATGGGTAAAGTTATATGGCCTATTTTTACACTGTAATCTATGATCTCATCCCTTCCTTGATGCTTGGCTTAGCCCTAAGCATTGTCATGTGGAATTGACTAATAAAATCCATCTTGCAGGCACTAATAGAGCATTGACTATGCCTTCAATGATCATACCATTTCTCTAGTTCCATGTGCTCCAACAACCAGTGATGAGAATCTTAATGATAAAATCCATATTGCACCTGTGTTCTGCATCAACAATCATGTTGTGGATGCTAGCATATGTATCCCATTCCATACCATTACCCCACCAGAAACTTTGACGAAATGGGCATCCAAAGAACAGATGCATTTTGTCCTCTGTGTTGCAATCCTTGCATAGTGTACGCTGGTTACAGTCCGGATGGAAAAAAATCTAGATAACAGTATTAACCCTGTCATGTAACATCAGCCAGCAAAAAAATTATGTTTGGGAAGACATCATGTTTTCCAGATCCACGTGATAGGAGGGGGGCTCGGTTGTCCCATAAGGGAATTATAAATCTTTTTGGTGGAATAAGCAGCACCTCCCCAATGAAATTTCTAGGTGTCATGCTTATGTAAGTCATTGACCATATCCAATGAATTTGTGAGTTGCAAGAATTGTTGGTGGGCAATGACAGATAGTGGCAGTTGGAACATGGAGTATAAATCACCTCGATGATCGGCAGAGTATACATAGATGTTATCATTGGTTGCAAATGAATGTAGCTTGGGATATTGGGTTGGCCTTTCCGGTTGTCCTTCCATAAGAGTATAAAATCTCCATTACTAATAGTCCAAGATGTAATTTTTTTGTATATATCAAACAAACTCATACAGTCTCTCCACCAGAATGATCATTTGTTGGTGCAAGCATGTGGGATCATATTGTTTGAGTAATGTGCTTGCCAAATAAGTTTCACCCAGGGAACATCAACATGATTATAAAAATTGTGAATGTGTTTTAGGAGTAGAGCAGCGTTTTGGGTTTTAAGATTGAGTACACCAAGACCACCCTGTTTCTTGGGTTTTCAAACCATTTGCTAGTTGGTCAAACAATTACCTTTCTTGTTAATATCATTTCCATGCCATGGGAAAGACCTATTGGATTTGTTTACATGTTCCAATACAGTTATATGAACCTTGAAAGTGCACATGGAAAAATAGGCATGGAGGCAATGACTGGGTTGATATAAGTGAGTCTATCAGCATAATTCATAAGATTGGCAATCCTAGATAAATTCTTGCCAATTCTGGCAATGATGGGCATCAAGTCTTGAACACATATATACGTCTCCAATGTATGTATAATTTTTTATTGTTCTATGCTATTATATTATCCATCTTGGATGTTTTATATGCATTTATATGCTATTTTATATGATTTTTGGGACTAACCTATCAACCTAGAGCCCAGTGCCAGTTTATGTTTTGTCCTTGTTTTTGAGTTTCGTATAAAAGGAATATCAAACGGAGTTCAATTGCCCTGAAAATTTACAGTGCTTTTTATGGACCGGAAGAAGCCCCTGAAGCAAAAGAGTTGGGCCAGAAGAGTCCCGAGCCAACCACAAGGTTGGAGGCCCCCCCCGGCACGTCCTCCGTCCTTGTCGTTGACTCGTGGACCCCCTGACTTGTTCTCGACGCCAAAAATTCCTATAAATATAGAAACCCCTAGAAATAAACCTAGATCGGGAGTCCCGCCACCATAAGCCTCTGTAGCCACAAAAAACTAATCGGGAGCCCGTTCCGGCACCCTACCGGAGTGGGAAACCATCACCAGTGGCCATCTTCATCATCCTGGCGCTCTCCATGATGAGGAGGGAGTAGTTCACCCTCGGGGCTGAGGGTATGTACCAGTAGCTATGTGTTTGATCTCTCTCTCTCTCTCGTGTTCTTGATTTGGCACGATCTTGATGTACCGCGAGCTTTGCTATTATAGTTGGATCTTATGACGTTTCTCCCCCTCTACCTTCTTGTAATGGATTGAGTTTTCCCTTTAAAGTTATCTTATCGGATTGAGTCTTTAAGGATTTGAGAACACTTGATGTATGTCTTGCATGTGTTTATCTATGGTGACAATGGGATATTCACGTGATCTACTTGATGTATGTTTTGGTGATCAACTTGCGGGTTCTATGACCTTGTGAACTTATGCATAGGGGTTGGCACACATTTTCGTCTTGACTCTCCGGTAGAAACTTTGGGGCACTCTTTGAAGTTCTTTGTGTTGGTTTGAATAGATGAATCTGAGATTGTGTGATGCATATCGTATAATCAAACTCGCAGATACTTGTGGTGACATTGGAGTATCTGGGTGACATTGTGGTTTTGGTTGATGTGTGTCTTAAGGTGTTATTTTAGTACGAACTCTAGGGATGTTTGTGACACTTATAGGAATAGCCAAATAGATCGATCAAAAAGAATAACTTTGAGGTGGTTTAGTACCCTACAATAATCTCTTCGTTTGTTCTCCGCTATTAGTGACTTTGGAGTGACTCTTTCTTGCATGTTGAGGGATTGTATTGGGTGTGTTGGGGACACAAGAGACTCTTTGTTATTGTTGGGGAACGTAGTATTTCAAAGAATTTGCCTACGCACACGCAAGATCCATCTAGGTGATGCATAGCAACGAGCGGGGAAGAGTGTGTCCATGTACCCTCATAGACCGAAAGCGGAAGCGTTTAGTAATGCGGTTGATGTAGTCGAACGTCTTCGCGATCCAACCAATCCAAGTACCGAACACACGGCACCTCCGCGATCTGCACACGTTCAGCTCGGTGACGTCCCTCGTACTCTTGATCCAGTTGAGGCCGAGGGAGAGTTTCATCAGCACGATGGCGTGACGAGGGTGATGATGAGGTTACCGACGCAGGGCTTCGCCTAAGCACTACAACGATATGACCAAGGTGGAAATCTATGGAGGGGGCACCGCAGACGGCTAAGACAACTATCAACTTGTGTGTCTATGGGGTGCCCCCTCCCTCATATATAAAGGAGGGGAGGAGGGAGGGCCGGCCCTCTCTATGGCGCGCCCAGGGGAGTCCTACTCCCAGTAGGAGTAGGTCCCCCCTTCCCTAGTTGGAGTAGGAGAAGAAGGAAGAGGCAGAGAGAGGGAAGGAAGAGGGAGAGAGAGGGAAGGAAAGGGGGGCCGACCCCCACCCAATTCAGATTGGGTTTGGGGGGGCGCCCTCCACCTGACCGCCTCCTCCTTTTTCCCACTAAGTCCCAATAAGGCCCATTGACTCCCCGGGGGTTCCGGTAACCCCCCGGTACTCTAGTAAATGCTCGAACTCATCTAGAACCATTCCGATGTCCAAACATAGCCTTCCAATATATCGATCTTTATGTCTCGACCATTTCGAGACTCCTCGTCATGTCCGTGATCACATCTGGGACTCCTAACTACCTTCGGTACATCAAAACACATAATCTCATAATACCGATCGTCATCGAACGTTAAGCGTGCGGACCCTACGGGTTCGAGAACTATGTAGACATGACCGAGACTCACTTTCGGTCAATAACCAATAGCAGAACCTTGATGCTCATATTGGTTCCTACATATTCTATGAAGATCTTTATCGGTCAAACCACATAACAACATACGTTGTTCCCTTTGCCATCGGTATGTTACTTTCCTGAGATTCGATCGTTTGTATCTCAATACCTAGTTCAATCTCGTTACTGGCAAGTCTCTTTACTCGTTCCGTAATGCTTCATCCCGCAACTAACTCATTAGTCACATTGCTTGCAAGGCTTATAGTGATGTGCATTACCGAGAGGGCCCAGAGATACCTCTCCGACAATCGGAGTGACAAATCCTAATCTCGGTCTATGCCAACTCAACAAACACCATCGGAGACACATGTAGAGCATCTGAAAGAACATGCGGTTCCCCCATGTTTGGTTTTGGTAATTGATGACAATCTCTATGGACTAATGGTTGCCTTGAGTTATATTTGAAGGTTTTGTCCATAGGCTTTTCTTGGAGTACATGTGTTGGTTTCAAGGAGAGTTTGTGTTGACCAAGGTGCTATTAAGGAATTATCCAAAGCTTGGTCATGTGAGAATTGAGCTTATTGCAAGCATGTCTTGAAGAAGAAGATTGTGTGATCATTCATGTTTACCTTCAAGACATCATCCAAATGAAGAGAGTTGGAAAGATTCAAGGTTGATCAAGACTAAGTCAAGAGTGAATCAAGTTGATCAACTCACAAAGCGTAGAAGATGTACCGAGAGGGATCAAGTGATCCCATGGTTTGGTAAGCATTGTCCATTGTGCTTTGTGTACTAACCCATGGTCTATGTGAGAGTTCTATGTGGGGTTAGGTACGTGTTCATGGGCTTGTGTCAAGAGGAAGATATCACTCAACCCTTGGAGAGGATGACATCAAGTGGTGATCGTCATCAAGATTGCCGTGTGCAAGTTCAAGTGGATCATCGCGAAGAGATCAAGTGCTTGAAGCTTGCCGTCCATTGTGGTGACAATGGACTTGTGAATATGTGCCGAAGAGTGGCTCACCCATAGTGGAGTATGGGGGAGAATCATCTAGTCTTCATCGAGCCAACACAATCAAGAAAGGTGGTTCAACTTGAGGGAGTCAAGATCGTCATCATCTAGCTCAAGTGGACCATGTGCAAGGCAAAGGTTTGCCCTTGATAGGTTTTCTATTTTACCGGTCTCATGGTGGTAGTTTGGAGACCGGGTTATAGGATCGTTTGCCGTACTATCAAGGGGGCTCTCAAGTTGGTAGCTTGATCGTATCGTTAGTAGAGAGCTCAAACCATTGCATCCTTGCATCATCTTTCTTGGTTCTTGTTTGGTTCTCTTTGTGAGTCTTAGAGCTTATGGTCATCTTGATGACAAGCTTGAGTTCATCGAAAACGGAGTTCGCATGCATCTTCTATGATGTTTTCGGTGTTGGAGGTTTTACCGGTCTTTTCCGAGGAAGGGTTCTCACAATTTTCTTATGGGACTTTTCTCATTTGCTTCTTATTGATATTTATTTCAAGATTGTGTTAGCCCTTGTCGCTAGCTTTCCAACAAACTTGGTTTCATCGAATTTGGAGTCCGTTTGCAAAAGTTGTGGCAGTTTTGGTGTTCTGAAAAGGCTGCAGCGGTACTACCACGAATTGGATCGGATGTAATTTTTTACTACCGCTCCAGAGCAGTACTACCGCGGCTCCTACAGCAGTAGTACCGCTCCGGACCAAAAACTCGTCCCAAGTCTTGCGGTGGTAGGCCCGGATGTATTTTTTAGTACCGCTCGCAAGCAGTAGTACCGCTACCATTTGCGGTAGTACCGTGAGGTCGAGCGGTATTACCGTGAGGACAAGTGGTAGTACCGCTCCGGCGGTTCTTCTGGCCTTTTGCCTCCTCGCTGTTGTTTTTCAAAGGGGTACTTCCGCTCTAGCGCTAGTACCGCTCCTTGGAGCGGTAGTACCGCTCTATGCGGGCTGTGAGCATAACGGTTGGATTTTTCCCCACCTATAAAAGGGGGTATACTTCCCCAATGAACCTTATCTCTTGAGCTCGTTTTTGCCCCCATTGTTGACCTTCTTCGAGCTTGCTAACTCTCAATCCCTCCAATGATTCTTGCTAGTTCTTGAGGGAAAAGAGAGAGGAGATCTAGATCCACGTTTCCACCAATCACTTTCTCCTCTAAGTGAGGGGAACCCCTTGGATCTAGATCTTGGAGTTCTTCATGTTCTTCTTTCGTTCTTCCTCTAATTTTCTTCCCTAGCATTAGTTTCTTTGGTGGGATTGGGAGAGAAGGACTTGGGCACTCCGTGTGCCCTTGCCATTGCATTTGGTGCATCGGTTTGAGTTCTCCACGGTGATACGTGGAAGTGAAGTTTGAGAAGCTTATTACTCTTGGGTGTTTGGGCACCCTAGAGCTTGTTCCTCTTGGGTGCCTTGGTGCCCTAGACGGTTGGTGGTGTTCGGAGCTCAATCATTGTGGTGTAAAGCTCCGGGCAAGCGTCGGGGTCTCCAATTAGGTTGTGGAGATCGCCCCGAGCAATTTGACGGGTACCAGTGACCGCCCCCAAGGGTTGCCAAAGTGTACGGGTTCGGTGACCGCCCCCAAGGGTTGCCATTTGTACGGGTTCGGTGACCGCCCTCAAGGGTTCCTTAGTGTAATCACGGCATCTTGCATTGTGCGAGGGCGTGAGGAGATTACGGTGGCCCTAGTGGCTTCTTGGGGAGCATTGTGCCTCCACACCGCTCCAAATGGAGATTAGGATCCGCAAGGGTGTGAACTTCGGGATACATCGTCATCTCCGCGTGCCTCGGTTATCTCTTACCCGAGCTCTTTACTTATGCGCTTTACCTTGTGATAGCCATATTGTTTCTTGTCATATATCTTGCTATCACCTAGTAGTTTATCTTGCTTAGCATAAGTTGTTGGTGCACATAGGTGAGCCTAGTTGTTGTAGGTTTTGTGCTTGACAAATTAACCGCTAGGTTTATTCCGCATTTGTTCAAGCCTAAACCGTAATTATTTTTAAAGCGCCTATTCACCCCCCCCTAGGCGACATCCACGATCTTTCAATTGGTATTAGAGCCTCGTCTCTATTTGTTAGGCTTAACCGCCTAGAGAGTAAAGATGTCGACTAGGGGATTAGGATTCTCTCACACTCTTAGTTTCGATGGCACAAATTTTGATGTTTGGGTAATTCGCATGCTTAATCTCTTTAGGGTCATGGACCCAAATTTAGAGCGAATTGTAGATATGGGTTTTTCTCCTCCAAAGGATCCTCAAAGATTATCTTTAGAGGATGAGAGAAACTCTTATCTCAATGCTCAAGCTTCTAATGTGCTTTTCAATGCTTTGAGCAATGTAGTTATATTACAACTCATGCCGTTCCGGGATGCTCATGAGTTGTGGACAAAGCTTCAAGATAAATATGGCATGTCCAAGTTTTGTGGGGATGATTGTTCTCCCTCCACATCCGGCCGTATAGTCTTCTCAACTTCTTCTACTTCACCTACATGTGGCTTGCACAAGGTAATGATATGGTGAGTAGTGTTGGTCATTGCAATGATGATAGTATGTTTATTGTGGATGATCCTTCATCACTATCTTATTGCAATGCTCCTTCTTTGGGCTTTAACACTTCGAGCACTCCAAATGTTTCACATGCTTGTGTTGATAGTCCTTGTATATCATGTAGAAATTGCTTGACTAAATCTCATGATGATATGTTTACTATGTCTTGTTGCCATGATAAAAATGCATATATGTCCTTGAATTGTTGTGCTAACAATGTAGAGGAAACCCGACACCCCATGGAACAAGATGTGGTCTTGATTGGTGCTTCAACGGATCCTACATCATCATCTATTGCATTTTGCCTTATGGCCAAGGCTTCAAAGGTATCTCCCACTTTGAATCCCAATATATCTTGTGATGATGGCAAGAGTGATGATGATGTTGATTATGATGAAGAGAATGATAATGTTGCCTCCTTAAAAACTAAGGGGGAAATGATTTTTAAAGCTCTTCACAAAAATAAACTTGCTCGTTCCAACTTCATCGAAATCATGTCTCTTGCCATTGAAGGCAAGAAATACATTGAGGAGTTGGAATCTCATCTAGAGGAGCATGAGGTCACCATTGAGAAAATGGAAGCTCATGAGTGTGATTACGCAAATGAGATCGCGGAGCTATCTCAAGCTCTTGAACATGAACAAACCACATCCGAATCTCTTGAGGAGACCTTTTCTCTAGAATTATCTAGAATAAAGGAATCTCATGATAGATCACTCGAGGTGGCCAATGATTTCAAAACTAAAAATGCTAATCTTGAAGTTGCTCATGCTAGACTCCTTGAGGATTTTGAGCACCTCGAAAATGGCTCAAGGGTCATCAAGGGTGAGCTCATCAAACTCACTGAGTCTCATGCTCAACTTAAAGCTTCATATTCAAAAGAGCTTGCCAAGTTGTCTTCTCCTCTTGTTGCTAATGATGATGCTTGTGCTACTAACTCTATCTCTTGTGAAGCATCCATATTAAAGGAGAATGTTGAGCTAAGGGCTCAACTTGAGTTGCTATCTAGCAATTATGGGATGTTGGAAGAAAATCATGTAAACCTCACAAGCTCTCATGATGATCTTCTAGTATCGCATAATGTGCTAAAGATAGCTCATGAGTCCATGCTTGCTAAGGTGACATCTAGTGAGCCTCATGTGGATACTAGCACTACTTTTGGTCAAAATGCTATATTGCCTTGTGCTAGTCCTCACGATTCATCCATGCATAACATTGGTACATCTTGTGATGGATTGCTTTCCTTGCCTTGTTGCTCTAACGATGAAGCTTATACTTCCTCTAGTACTTGTGTTGAGACTAACCATACAGAGAAAATCAAAGAGCTCAAGGCCCAAGTCACTTTTTTGAAGAAAGACTTGGAAAAGAGTCATGAAGGAAAATTCACACTCAACAATATCTTGAGTGTGCAAAAATCCCCCAATGACAAAGGTGGACTTGGATTCAACTCCAACAAGAAGAAGAAGTCCAAAGTGAACAAAAAGAAGGGCCAAGAACAAGTCAAGAATTCGGCCAAGATTGTTTGCTTCAAGTGCAAAGTAGAAGGGAATCATGCTAGATCTTACCCATTGAAGAAGAAGGCCATTAGTGACAAGCAACAAGGGAAGCGGCCACAAGTTCGATCTCATGCTCAACCACAAGTTGAAGAAAGTCCTCTTCCCAAGAATCCTCAAGCTAATGCTTCTCAGGTTGAGAAATCAAGTGAGAAGAAAGTGAAGAGTAGACGTTGCTACTTATGTCGTGAGAAAGGTCACCTCGCCTCTTCATGCACTAGTGGTAACTTATCCAACCCAATTATTATTGATGATATCTATTCTCTTGGGAAGGATAAGGTTGGCAATGTGTTTGCCAAAGTTGTTGGTACTCAAAGTGGTGTCAAGAAGAGAACCATTTGGGTAGCCAAGCCTATTGTGACTAACCTCTTAGGACCCAACTTGGTTGGGGACCAACAAGCTCAAACTTGATCAATAGGTGTTGTTGGAGGGCACCGGAGACTTGGCTACTTTATGAAGAATTAAGGGGACTTCATCATTCTAATTGTCTCAAACCAAGTTATTCAAATTATCAAGTTTCTATCTTATATCCAATGTTTCTCCATGCGGTAACTCATGCTTAAAGTGTTTACATTGATAGTTACTTACCCCTTTGCATGTTTGGTTTTGTTCCTTGCATGTGTTTGTATATGTTGTTCTTCCAACTTGATTATCTTGTGCAATCAAGTATGTGTGTGTTGGTTTGCACATCATGTACGTGTGTGTCATGCATTGAGCCTTTTGCATCTTGTTCTTTTCTTAGTTGGCTCTTGTGAGAGATTAATGGAATATCCCATTATGGAGTAGTGATGTGCTTTGTGCACCTCACAATCCTATATATGTGTGTACATGAGTAATACCATCTAGTATTGATATTTCAAGATTATGTAGTCGCTATGTGGTATGTCTTCTCATGAGAAATTCAAATTCTATATTGTCCATTAATTATCTCGTGTTGGATCATTATTTTGCCTCTTGTTTATCTTTAATTGGTATCACATTATGGGGGAGTAATATGCTATGTGTATATTACTAGCCTAGAAAATGTGTACATTTGAGATATTGTCACCTAGAATTGATATTGTAAATTATCTTGTTCCTAGGTGGCATGTTAGCTCTACAAGTTGCAATTTGCTTTTTGTTTGGTGTGAAGATGATGTCGGATATCCTTGTTATCTACCACTGGGAATTAATTCCAAATACTTCTTGTCTTTTGACAATTGGTACTCACTTATGTGTGGTAGAAATTATTGATCATCTTTACATTGGCCTTTGCTTTTATTTGCTTTTTCTCTTGCCTAGGATTGTGTCAACTCCCATTGTATTCCATACCACTTGTGGATCTTGTTAATTTCTTGACCTTGTCTAGTGTTTTCTAGATATAGTGAAAGTGGTGATCCCACCTCGTGCATTTTGTATTCAAATGCAAATTCTCTATAATGCACTAGTCTTGGGGGAGCTATCCTATTCTCTATAAAACACTCATCTTGTGATCCTTATCAAGTGTGTGTTTGTGGAAGGCAAGCCATTTCTTTTTGGTGCTTTGTGCCATCATGAAACTTTGTAGAGGGCTTGGTTTGTTTGGAACCATTCTCTCTTTTGGGAGTTTGACATCTTTCTTTTTGAGTGTATCAATGGATATCTCATTCCTTGATGTATCTTTTATGGATATCCTCCAAGTGATGATTTATTCATTTGGTATCTTTTCTTCGCTTGGTATTTCTTTGTCTTTTGGTCTCGGTTCTTGAAAGTCTTGAGCATGCATATTTACTTCTTGTAGTTTCTTTGGCATGTTTTCTTTCTTTGACCCAATATATAGGGGGAACTCCACCAAGTCTCAAATTGGATGAGATGTGCATGAAATTCATTTTCATATCTATATGCACATATTTATGTGGAGTTTGTCCTATGTGTTGTTGGTTCTCTAACTCTTTGGTCCCAATGAGTTTGGGTACCATTTTGTTTGTGTTATTGTTCTAGGAACAAGTGGAGATGCATTGGATGCTCGGCTCACTCACAAGGAAGGTGTTGTTACCATGTGCTTATTGGAGTCAAGCTAGGATGATCAATGAACTACTTTGTACCTTCAATTGGTATCTACTACATCCTTCCAATGTTATCTCGGTAACAAGTATCTTCATATACTTCATGCACACATTTCTTGCATCAACCTTGTGTAGGTTGTATCATGGCATGTTATCCATTCTTTCTTGTGATACTTGTTTCCTTTCTCAAAGCATCCCAACAATGATGTCTTGTTGCTAGTTGTGATGTCTTTGATGGGTGTGTGGTAGGAATTCATTTATATACTATAAGACCATATCTAGCCATGTGATATGCTTCCAAGCAAATATCTTATTAGTATATGTATGACTTCCTTTTGGATATCTTGTTCCTTCGTGTTGTAACTATTTCGGGTGTACACCCTTCTTTGTAGATATATATCATCATGATCTAGTCTACCTAGAACCATATACACTTGAGAGAAATTACATCTCTAGATGATATCCTTTCTTTCACGTCCACCTTGTCTTTCTTATGTTATTTCTTTGGTGGCTCCGTGAAAGCTTTTTCCTTGAGTGCATGTCTTCTATTGTTGCATCTTGATGCACTCTTGTGTGGTGAACATTATTTTCCTCATGCTTTTCTTTACGAGGTTTTTGCCATCTTAATTGGCATCCCTCGTCTTGACGCGCCTTTCATCTTCTATCTTCACCGTGGGTTGTCACAAGCATAGGTTCTCTATATGCTTATTAGTAAGCTTGTGAACCCATTTGCTTGTTGTGTGTGGGAATGATAGGCCTTGCACTGTGTTGCCTCATTCTTTCAAGACTTTATTGATGCTTAATGCTCATCCGTACATTAGTCTTCTCAAGTGCATTGCCTTGACTGACACACATCATTTTGGTTGAGCCCATTCTTAAGTTGCCTCTTTCACTTATTGCTCAACCATGTGTTTGTTACATGTACTAGGCTTAGTTTCCTATATGCTCACTTGCACTTGTTGTAAGTTTCTATTGATTTTGGGGGAGCCATGATCCTATTTTGTGCACTTTGTTTCCAAATTCAAATATTCTTATGTGTGCACAAATCATGGGGAGCCTCTCTAGTTTCTTTAGAACACTCCTTTGCTCATATCATAATATCTTTTATTCATGTGGCTCGTAGGATCATTGGCCTAGTTGGTTCAATTGGTATCTTTTGATAGCTTGCTTCAATAGATATCTTTTGATTGCTTGATTGCTTGTTTCTCTCTTTGTTATGTCTTTGTGGCATATCTTCCTTTTGCAATCTTTGGGCCTCAATATAGTTTGTCTTCCTCCAAGTATTTACCGTTGGATGTGTGTATTGCATTCCACTCTCTTGTTGAGAAATACACAATTTATGGAGGACCACAATCTATATTGGCCCTCTAAGCTTTTCGCCCATTTTGGCAATCGATGCCAATGGGGGAGAAGTTTCAGAGAGTTTTGTGGAGAAGCTTCGGTTTATGTTTCCTTAGCTTTTGCATCTCATTCCCATGCATTATTGGTTGTTGCAGTGCATGGTGATGCATAATTCCTTGTATAAACTCTCTTGAAAGTGATTGTCATCAATTACCAAAATGGGGGAGATTGAAATAACATGCGGTGCCCCCATGTTTGGCTTTGGTAATTGATGACAATCTCTATGGACTAATGGTTGCCTTGAGTTATATTTGAAGGTTTTGTCCATAGGCTTTTCTTGGAGTACATGTGTTGGTTTCAAGGAGAGTTTGTGTTGACCAAGGTGCTATTAAGGAATTATCCAAAGCTTGGTCATGTGAGAGTTGAGCTTATTGCAAGCATGTCTTGAAGAAGAAGATTGTGTGATCATTCATGTTTACCTTCAAGACATCATCCAAATGAAGAGAGTTGGAAAGATTCAAGGTTGATCAAGACTAAGTCAAGAGTGAATCAAGTTGATCAACTCACAAAGCGTAGAAGATGTACCGAGAGGGATCAAGTGATCCCATGGTTTGGTAAGCATTGTCCATTGTGCTTTGTGTACTAACCCATGGTCTATGTGAGAGTTCTACGTGGGGTTAGGTACGTGTTCATGGGCTTGTGTCAAGAGGAAGATATCACTCAACCCATGGAGAGGATGACATCAAGTGGTGATCGTCATCAAGATTGCCGTGTGCAAGTTCAAGTGGATCATCGCGAAGAGATCAAGTGCTTGAAGCTTGCCGTCCATTGTGGTGACAATGGACTTGTGAAGATGTGCCGAAGAGTGGCTCACCCATAGTGGACTATGGGGGAGCAATCATCTAGTCTTCATCGAGCCAACACAATCAAGAAAGGTGGTCCAACTTGAGGGAGTCAAGATCGTCATCATCTAGCTCAAGTGGACCATGTGCAAGGCAAAGGTTTGCCCTTGATAGGTTTTCTATTTTACCGGTCTCATGGTGGTAGTTTGGAGACCGGGTTATAGGATCGTTTGCCGTACTATCAAGGGGGCTCTCAAGTTGGTAGCTTGATCGTATCGTTAGTAGAGAGCTCAAACCATTGCATCCTTGCATCATCTTTCTTGGTTCTTGTTTGGTTCTCTTTGTGAGTCTTAGAGCTTATGGTCATCTTGATGACAAGCTTGAGTTCATCGAAAACGGAGTTCGCATGCATCTTCTATGATGTTTTCGGTGTTGGAGGTTTTACCGGTCTTTTCCGAGGAAGGGTTCTCACAATTTTCTTATGAGACTTTTCTCATTTGCTTCTTATTGATATTTCTTTGAAGATTGTGTTAGCCCTTGTCGCTAGCTTTCCAACAAACTTGGTTTCATCATATTCGGAGTCCGTTTCCAAAAGTTGTGGCAGTTTTGGTGTTCTGAAAAGGCTGCAGCGGTACTACCGCGAATTGGAGCGGATGTAATTTTTTACTACCGCTCTAGAGCAGTACTACCGCGGCTCCTACAGCGGTAGTACCGCTCCGGACCAAAAACTCGTCCCAAGTCTTGCGGTGGTAGGCCCGGATGTATTTTTTAGTACCGCTCGCAGGCAGTAGTACCGCTACCATTTGCGGTAGTACCGTGAGGTCGAGCTGTAGTACCGTGAGGACGAGCGGTAGTACCGCTCCGGCGGTTCTTCTGGTCTTTTGCCTCCTCACTGTTGTTTTTCAAAGGGGTACTTCCGCTCTAGCGGTAGTACCGCTCCTTGGAGCGGTAGTACCGCTCTATGCGGGCTGTGAGCATAACAGTTGGATTTTTCCCCACCTATAAAAGGGGGTCTTCTTCCCCAATGAACCTTATCTCTTGAGCTCGTTTTTGCCCCCATTGTTGACCTTCTTCGAGTTTGCTAACTCTCAATCCCTCCAATGATTCTTGCTAGTTCTTGAGGGAAAAGAGAGAGGAGATCTAGATCCACGTTTCCACCAATCACTTTCTCCTCTAAGTGAGGGGAACCCCTTGGATCTAGATCTTGGAGTTCTTCGTGTTCTTCTTTCGTTCTTCCTCTCATTTTCTTCCCTAGCATTAGTTGCTTGGGTGGGATTGGGAGAGAAGGACTTGGGTACTCCGTGTGCCCTTGCCATTGCATTTGGTGCATCGGTTTGAGTTCTCCACGGTGATACGTGGAAGTGAAGTTTGAGAAGCTTATTACTCTTGGGTGTTTGGGCACCCTAGAGCTTGTTCCTCTTGGGTGCCTTGGCGCCCTAGACGGTTGGTGGTGTTCGGAGCTCAATCATTGTGGTGTAAAGCTCCGGGCAAGCGTCGGGGTCTCCAATTAGGTTGTGGAGATCGCCCCGAGCAATTTGAAGGGTACCGGTGACCGCCACCAAGGGTTGCCAAAGTGTACGGGTGTGGTGACCGCCCCCAAGGTTTGCCATTTGTACGGGTTCGGTGACCGCCCTCAAGGGTCCCTTAGTGGAATCACAGCATCTTGCATTGTGCGAGGGCGTGAGGAGATTATGGTGGCCCTAGTGGCTTCTTGGGGAGCATTGTGCCTCCACACCGCTCCAAACGGAGATTAGCATCCGCAAGGGTGTGAACTTCGGGATACATCATCGTCTCCGCATGCCTCGGTTATCTCTTACCCGAGCTCTTTACTTATGCGCTTTACCTTGTGATAGCCATATTGTTTCTTGTCATATATCTTGCTATCACCTAGTAGTTTATCTTGCTTAGCATAAGTTGTTGGTGCACATAGGTGAGCCTAGTTGTTGTAGGTTTTGTGCTTGACAAATTAACCGCTAGGTTTATTCCGCATTTGTTCAAGCCTAAACCGTAATTATTTTTAAAGCGCCTATTCACCCCCCCTCTAGGCGACATCCACGATCTTTCAGCATCTTTATAATCACCCAGTTATGTTGTGACGTTTGATAGCACACTAAGTGTTCCTCCGGTATTCGGGAGTTGCATAATCTCATAGTCATAGGAACATGTATAAGTTATGAAGAAAGCAATAACAACAAACTAAACAATTATAGTGCTAAGCTAACAGATGGGTCAAGTCAATCACATCATTCTCTAATGATGTGATCCCGTTCATCAAATGACAACTCTTGTCCATGGCTAGAAAACTTAACCATCTTTAATTAACGATCTAGTCAAGTAGAGGCATACTAGTGACACTCTATTTGTCTATGTATTCACACATGTAGTAAGTTTCCGATTAATACAATTCTAGCATGAATAATAAACATTTATCATGATATAAGGAAATATAAATAACAACTTTATTATTGCCTCTAGGGCATATTTCCTTCAGTTATTTTGTTGCAGGGTTGTTTGCGAGAGACCATCTTCATCCTACGCCTCCCACGGATTGATAAACCTTAGGTCATCCACTTGAGGAAAAATTTGCTACTGTCCTACAAAACTCTACGTTTGGAGGCCCAACACGAGTCTACAAGAAAAAAGTTGCGTAGTAGACATCAGCTATCCATAATCACAATCAACTAGCAATGATAACTCACCATTCATCCATGCACCAATGATAATTGATTGAGGGAGGTTAACAACCAAAGGCGGAGGGAAGATAGGGGGTCACCCTGTCTAACACCTCTTTTGCATTGAATAGTTTTTCCAGCAACTCAATGAAGGAAATATGCCCTAGAGGAAATAACAGAGTTGTTATTTTATATTTCCTTATTCATGATAAAGGTTTATTATTCATGCTAGAATTGTATTGATCAGAAACCTAAATACATGTGTGAATACATAAACAAATATCGTGTCCCTAGTAAGCCTCTACTAGAGTAGCTCGTTGATCAAAGATGGTTAAGGTTTCCTAACCATAGACATGAGTTTTCATTTGATAACGGGATCACATCATTAGGAGAATGATGTGATGGACAATACCCATCTGTTAGCTTAGCATATGATCGTTCAGTTTATTGCTACTACTTTCTTGAATGTCAAATACATGTTCCTTCGACCATGAGACCATGCAACTCCCAGATACCGGAGGAATACCTTGTGTGCTATCAAATGCCACAATGTAACTGGGTGATTATAAAGATGCTCTACAGGTATCTCCGAAGGTGTTTGTTGGGTTGGCATGGATTGAGATTGGGATTTGTCACTCCAAGTTTCGGAGAGGTATTTCTGGGCCCTCTCGGTAATACACATCATAAGAAGCCTTGCAAGAAAATGACTAAGGAGTTAGTTATGAGATGATGTATTACGAAACGAGTAAAGAGACTTGACGGTAACAAGATTGAACTAGGTATGAAGATACCGACGACCGAATCTCGGGCAAGTAACATACCGATGCACAAAGGGAATTACGTATGTTGTCATAACGGTTCGACCGATAAAGATCTTCGTAGAATATATGGGAGCCAATATGGGCATCCAGGTTTCGTTATTGGTTATTGACCAGAGAGGTGTCTCGGTCATGTCTACATAGTTCTCGAACACGTAGGATCCACACGCTTAACATTCGTTGACGGTATAGTGTTATATGATTTGGTGACCGAATGTTGTTTGGAGTCCCAGATGAGACCACAGACATGACGAGCAGTCTAGAAATGGTCGAGAGGTAAATATTGATATATAGGACAATGTTATTCGGACACCGGAAGGGTTTCGGGATGCACCAGGTAGCCATCGGGTCACTGGAAGGGGTTCCGGACACCCCCGGTAGGTGTTATGGGCTTAATGGGCCAAGGGAGGGACAGACCAGCCCACAGGGGGCTGGTGCGCCCCTCTCCCTGGCCGTCCAGCCCTAGGGAAGGAAAGGGGGGCTAGCCCCTCTTGCCTTTCCCTCTCATGGGAGAAAGGAAAGGGGGGGCGCCACCCTCCCCTCCCTTTCCCCCGCTCCAACATAAGGCATGGGGCGCGGCTTGTGAGAGACCCCAAGTAGGATTCCTCCTACTTGGGTGCCCCCTTTGGCTGCTCCTCCCTCCCTCCCACCTATATACATGTGGGAGGGGGCGCCTAGCACACAACAGGCAATTGCTTAGCTGTGTGCGACGCCCTCCTCCACCGTTTACATCCCCGGTCATATTTTTGTAGTGCTTAGGTGAAGCCCTACGAAGATCACTTCACCATGACCGTCATCACGCCGTCGTGCTGCCGGAACACATCTACTACCTCGCCAACTTGCTGGCTCAAGGAGGCGGAGGACGTCATCGAGCTGATCGAATGTGTGCAGAACGCGGAGGTGTCGTACGTCGGTACTTGATCGGTTGGAGCGCGAAGAAGTTTCACTACATCAACCGCGTTGTTAAACGCTTTCTGCTTACGGTCTACGAGGATACGTAGACACACTCTCCCCCTCGTTTCTATGCATCTCCATGGATAGATCATTGCGTGAGTGTATTTTTTTGATGCAACGTTTCCCAACAGTCAGGATATGGTACCTCGTTGTAGCCCAGGTCGCGCTGTCGTGCCATGGAGGAATGGCCCACCTGTCGCGGTGCCGCCTGAGTCACTTCATCAATGGGAGAAGCCCCAACGTCGAGGATGATTGCTGCCTCGATCTTGAATCTAGGGGGATATCATGCGCTGAGAGAGCTCGCCCTGCTGGCGCCCTCCACGACACGGGCTTAGCTCGGATGCCACCTCTGGCGATGACTAGGGGATGAGGAGGAAATGGGGTGGTGGCGGCTGGGGGATGGGGTTCTCCCTGTGTCGCCCGTGTGAACAACGCGAGGGTCGGGTGAGAGAGAAGTTCAAGTTTTACGCGACGTTTGCAACTGCAACCTTGGGCAAGACTGCATTTGCATTATTGTTTCTCACAAGAAAGTCATATCGGCTGCCAACAATAACATTTTGAACATTCTAAGGTGATAGATATGTGATTTGTCCAAATTCCATGTGTGAGTAGTCCTTCTTGGACTATGGACCCATAGTAGTAGTTGAATGCTATCCTCTCTCTTCTTTGATTCTCAATAAAAACCAAGGGAAACCAAAAAAACGTTAATGTCATGCAATGATCACAATGAAATGCACAGCCACATGTAATCATGCATAATGGGCATGAAAATGGATTAGTGAGACATGATATGAGGAGATTTTATGCAAGAAATGAGCAATAAAATATGATGTAAATAGATTCATCACCACTCATCGAGGGTCTTCCGTAAATGAAGCCATTGACTGGGGATCAGACGCCTAAAACCATAACGTTGCTACCTAAATTCTTGATGATTAGCTGAATTTATGCTTTATGAGTTCGTAAATGGTGCGCGATCACATGTACTGAAAACTGTTTAAATGACATGCTATTGCCGCAACAACATTCTGAACAATTTTGGTGCTTTGTTGTTCCAGTTTTTTTCTATGAAGCTTGCAATTCATATTCAACTCACTTTTTTGCCTACCTTTTTCTATGTAGACCAGTTTCATGCTAAGTGTGAGTCATGTGTTATATGGAGTAGCAAATGGGTTATTTGGGTGTTATATCTTGTGACACTTCAAACCTCCTTTGTTCAATCATACCTGAAAGCATCAGGGCCACCATTGTATACTCTAGTGCGAGAGGCGTCGCGGGCACGGGAGTCCAGAGCCACTGCTCCCTCCAACGATGGTCTAGATGGAGTAGCCCCCTCCTTGAGTGTTGATGAGGTTTGCGTAGTATTGAGATAGTTAAATTTTATCAAGATTACAAATACCAACATGAAATTTTTATAGTTAGCTCCATTTCTCCGAGCTCTTGTGCCTCAACATCATTAACTTTTGCACAACATAGTCCCATTGTCGAATTGAAATAGTAACAAGATAGCTACATGGTTCGTTTCATTCTTCTTCCATGGGTTGAACGATCAGGCTTTCCCGATGGATTTCTTCTCCTGATAGCCTAACTAAGAATATCAAATGCCTATGTTTCCTAGCCATATAGGTCCATTATTAGTTCTAAAAGCCCATCATTTGTTCATCTTTCCCACTTATCCCCTCCCTATTTGTCTCAACGATCTCTTTGGCTATTGCTTTTTAATGATTGATACACAGCATTCTTAATTTAGTAACTGAATGGATTTTGGTTCTACTTCCGGCTTCCCTTCTCCTTGCTCCTTTTAAGTTCTTGTTGTCCACATGTTTCTTCAAAGGTCACTATTGGGTAACGCAGCAGAAAACAAAAAAAAATCTATACAACATACTCACCCAGGACCACTATAAAGATGCATACAAGGTTTGATCTGATCATTACCAACTTGAAGCGCAGTGGAAGGAGAGTCGGTGAAGAGTCGGTGCACATCCCCACAACTAGGATTTTACAACCTCCCAGCCGCAAGGATGTTCTCCCTTGAATCGTACTCCAGACAGCCCTCGAACAAAATCTGGAATGGAAGATCAAACCTATGATCTCTCTACTAGGTTGCACACATCTGGTGTCACCTATCCGCAGGGCTTTGCCATCCATAACTAATTCCCATCGGAGACTAGACAGCCTTGCGACGGTACAAAACTATTTCATGGAGGGAGAGAAAGAAAGGCAAATCATTGCATGCCTTCGTGTTGAGAAACTTAAGAGATTTGAGTGAGTTTGATAGCTCATCTCCTCCTTGTTTTATAGTGTGAGCATGGGGTGGAGGGAGGTCAACAAGCAACCCACCAAAGATGGGGAAAATCCCCTTGGGGGGCTTTCCCCAACCTTGGCCGACCACACTTGGGGCTCACCCTCCCAAAATATGCTCCACTATCTTTGGAATAAAGGCCCAAAGGGGGGCTTTCTTCCCAACCAAAAGCCTTCAAAAGGGGGCTGCCCCCAAAGGGGGCTTTCCCAAAAAACCACTCCCACGAATTGTGGGATCTTGTCCCCTCACGCTGGGACAAGATTTTTCCTGACTATTCTCTCCAAAAAAATTCCAAAAGGTCCAGAACATTTCCGTCGCCCTCTTAAATAATTTTGGATGCGTTCCGAAACATTTCCAATATGATGGTTTTACTCCAAAACAATTTTTGGTTTCTCGGAAACACTTCAAGTTTTCTCTTTGAAACTTTTTCTCATCTCCGAAACTTTTTCAGTGACTATCTCTCGGACTCCCTGTCTAGTACTCAGCAGATCGATGACCCTTAGCGTGTGACCCTATAGATTTAGTGAAATATAAACATGACCGGAATCCCTTCCGATCAATGATCAATAACTAATGGAACCATGGACATCCACATTAAACCCTATACCCACATGAATAAATATTCGAGTGAACCTTTAGTTACCAAATGTTGTTCCTATTTCTTTGCGATATGTTACAAATACTCGAGGTGAGATTTAATGGCATCCCCATGCATCGACAACTTGTTCACAATGGGAGTTACCTCGTTGCCGATTTTGTTTTCTTTTCTCGTTCCCGCGTTTCATCGTTCCTCTGATCAGATCACACTATGTCTGGCCAGACGATGATGGATACTATAACACCGAGACATCCCTAAGAATATCTCTCTATCATCGGAGGAGAAAATCCCAATCTTGAACTATCTAATTCATTGTCATACTTTTCCATGAACCCATAAGCCGACGTAATAGCTGATACTTCTTCGTCGTATCTATATTTTTTTGATTGTTTCATGCCAATATACTACAACTTTTATATACTTTTGGCAACATTTTATATTATTTTTGTGACTAACATATTGATCCAGTGCCAGTTCTAGTTTGTTGCATTTTTTTGTTTCGCAGAATATCCATATTAAACAAAGTCCAAACGCGATAAAAATTGACGAAGATTTAGTTTGGAATATATGTGAATTTTTGGAAGAAGAATCAACACAAGACGGTGCTTGAGGGGCCCACTAGGCATCAGGGCACGCCAAGGGGGTAGGGCGGGCCGTGGTACCTAGTGAGAACCTCGTAAGTCGTTTGACCTCCTTTTCGCTGCAAGAAAGATAATGTCAAAAAACATGTTAAATTTTCAGCCCGATCGGAGTAAGGAATCTCAAGGAATTTAAGAAACGGTGAAAGGCCAAAAAACAAGAGCGCGAAGAAGAGAACAGAGAGAGATATCCAATCTCGGAGGGGCTCTCGCCCCTCCGGGTGCCATGGAGGCCAAGGG
This sequence comes from Triticum urartu, assembly GCF_003073215.2. Taxonomy (NCBI): domain Eukaryota; kingdom Viridiplantae; phylum Streptophyta; class Magnoliopsida; order Poales; family Poaceae; genus Triticum; species Triticum urartu. Next base: position 552,531,028 of record NC_053026.1, read on the forward strand.
CTAGAGGGGAACTCTCCTCCCATCTAGGGGGAGGCCAAGGAAGAAGAAGGAGGGGGCTCTTTCCCCCTCTCTCCCAGTGGCGCCGGAGTGCCGCTGGGGCAATTATCGTGACGGTGATCTACACCAACAACTTTGCCGCCGTCACCACAAACTCTCTCCCCCTTTATGCAGTGGTGTAACACCTCTTCTCCCCATTGTAATCTCTGCTTAAACATGGTGATTAATGGTACATATTATTATCCAATGATGTTTTTCCATCCTATGATGTTTGAGTAGATTCATTTTGTCCTATGGTTTGATTGATGGTCGTGATTGGTTTGAGTTGTATGTTTTATTTTGGTGTTGTCCTATGGTGACCTCCGTGTCGTGCAAGCTTGTGGGATTCCCGCTGTAGGGTGTTGCAATATGTTCATGATTCTCTTATGGTGGGTGGCGAGAGTGACAGAAGCTTATACCCGAGTAAGGGGGTTGTTGCGTATGGGATAAAGAGGACTTGATACTTAATGCTATGGTTCGGTTTTACCTTAATGATCTTTGGTAGTTGTGGATGCTTGCTAGAGTTCCAATCATAAGTTCATATGATCCAAGTACGGAAAGAATGTTAGCTCATGCCCCTCCCTCATATAAAATTGTAATAATGATTATCGGTCTAGTTATCGATTGCCTAGGGACAAATAACCTTCTTGTGTAACAAAAAGCTCTCTACTAAACAACTAACTATTATTATATTGCAATTTACTCATAGTTTTATTCTCGCAAAGTACTCCTAGTTTTATTCTTGCAAACCTATCCTATCACCTACAAAATAGTTTCATACTTGTTCTAGGTAAAGTGAATGTTAAGTGTGCGTAGAGTTGTATCAGTGGTCGATAGAACTTGAAGGGAATATAAATCCTACCTTTAGCTCCTCGTTGGTTTGACACTCTTATTTATCGAAAAAGCTACAATTGATCCCCTATACTTGTGGGTTATCAACAGCCATCCTGTTACAGATGTCGTTTAACACACCCCAAAGTTCACGAAGCAAGTATGAAGGGACTTGATACTCTCATGGTCTAAGGAGTTATGCAAACGTATAACTTTCTCTGTGTTATAAAACCATTAACTCGTGACGAATGTATCTCATAGCATAACATCAATTGGGTCAATTCAACACAAGTGTTCTTCTAACATTATGTCCTCAAAGTTGCCGACATATTATGCCAATGATCAGGAAAATGTGACCATGATGCATCACTTGAGCTAGTCTTAGAGGAACGATTAGGAATATATTTTACTGTTTATTATTCCATACATGCACATGGGTTTTCCTCTGATCCTTTATGAATATATGGGCTCAAGGGCCATTGCAATTAAAGCACAAAACATAATCATTAATTACAAACCTGAAGATAAATAATAACTGTTATTATTGCCTCTAGGGCATATCTCCTAGAGTCACCACACGCCAACTGGTGTTCCTCAGCTTGTGTCTTCATGGGCTCTGGCGACCATACTGCTCGCCTGGCATGACATCACACAAGCAATGTCATTTCCTCATCCATACATAGATTTGTTTGCCCCACACAACACTGTCGCTCAACCAATGAAGTTGTGGACCAAGTGCTTCTATATCCGCCAACCAAGTTTTTGGATGTGAGTGATAGGTGCGTTGACATTAGTGATTTGCCCATTGATGATGAGTTCACTTTTATATGATTAGATTTTCGGTAAGTACTAATTACTAACTATTATTATTCCCATGTGATATCCTCTCTTTCTTTCATTATTTACATGGTGTGATGCCTCTAATTTAATTGTTTGTTAAGTATCTGGTGTTGCTCTATTGACTCATGAGCCCTTTTTTCATGATATGCCACTCACCATCTGATGCTCTCCTTTTCATATCCAGTTAATTTTTTAATCAATCTAGATTATCTCTTATACATTGTTGAGCGGGATTGTCAAGAATAACATATGAAAGTTGCTATATTCAATTTTGTTTTAGGAGTTCACCAAAATCTAAGACATGTGATGTACATACATTGCTATGAAATGAATACGATAAGTCCTGGAACATCAACATTGGCTCTTACATGGGGTAGGATCTTTTACTTATATATTCTCTCATGAATCATAACACATGTAAGATGTTTGAATGGTTCTGAGTTCTTAACATCTAGAGATGCATGCATGATTATAGAATTTTAGACTCCAGTTGATGATAATGTAACAAGTTTATATGAGTTCAGTTTGATCATCATTGAATTTATATTCAATATTTTCGTGCACCTAAGTATCATTTTACAATTCATGCTTTAGGTCCTTCCTGGTACTCGACGGTGTGCAGGTACGAAGAGCATGGTTAATAATGTAGCCCGCTGTTGGCTATAAGGAGATGCCACCTCATTTAAATCCTTCTTGAAAAATACTCATATAATAGGTTGGCTCTTAGATTGGCTATTAGGTTGGCTCTAAGCATTTAATATTTGCATGAGCAATGTATATGATTGGAAGAGAGTTGCATACATACTACTTTTTCTTGATCTATGTGCTATAGCCAGACTATAGAATAAGAGCAAGTACAATAGGGTGACATAAGCAGGCTATAAGGAATAGGATAATATATTCTTGCTTAGTTGGGAGAGAGAGAAGATAAGCGGGCTCTTGGTTAGTAGCCAGCTGCAACATGAGACCCAAGATGCTTTGTGAGGATGTAAGGTGGGCCAACTATTGATAAATTAGTACATAGTTAAAACTTACTATTGTACATGCCGGCTAAGAGGTTGACTGTAGATGACATGGCACCTTCTTATAGCCAACCGTTGGCTGTATTATTAACCATACCCTAAGAGCCCGCTTCACTCTCTCTCCTCTCTTCTCACTCCTCCAAATAGGATTTTAATGACATGGCAAGCCTTATAGCCTGCTGACTAGGCCTTATTATACTTGCTCTAAGAGTGCCACATAAACAAACCACTGATGTGAGAAAGCAATTAAAGAGGAGAGAGAGCATTACGACGCCTCAAGAAGAAATGATGATAAGCACGTGGACCTATGCAAAATGGCTACCAACCAATGCATGAACGAGTTTAGTTGTTTTATAACATTTATTTATGAAGGAAACTTAGCTACAAAAGCTTATCACATATGCATTTGGGAGATTAAGACCTCACCTAAACACCAATACACCGGAAAAGATTTGTCTCTAACTTCCACAGTATCGCATTGGATTGCTTCTACTCCCTATGTAAACTCATTGACAAATGTCTATATCACGGGACGGAGGGAGTACTATGTGTTAGGTTGATCTCCTCCGTGTGGGCTCAATGGCCCACCGAGCCCTTAGATCCGCGCCCTGATCGGGGGCGCCCAACCCTCTTCTGGTTGGTGGGCCCCTGAGGGAGTCCTGGATTAGGGGGTCTCCGGATAGCCGGACTATCTCCATTGGCCGGACTGTTAGACTATGAAGATACAAGATTGAAGACTTCATCTCGTGTCCGGATAGGACTCTACTTGGCGTGGAAGGCAAGCTAGGCAATACGGATATGTATATCTCCTCCTTTGTAACCGGCCTTGTGTAACTCTAACCCTCTCCGGTGCCTATATAGACCGAAGGGTTTTAGTCCGTAGGACAACAACCATAACATACAATCATACCATAGGCTAGCTTCTAGGGTTTAGCCTCTCTGATCTCGTGGTAGATCTACTCTTTTACTACCCATATCATCAATATTAATCAAGCAGGACGTAGGGTTTTACCTCCATTAAGAGGGCCCGGACCTGGGTAAAACATTGTGTCCCCTGCCTCCTGTTACCATCCGACCTAGACGCACAGTTCGGGACCCCCTACCCGAGATCTGCCGGTTTTGACACCGACATTGGTGCTTTCTTTGAGAGTTCCTCTGTGTCGTCGCTGTTAGGCTCGATGGCTCCTCCGATCATCAACAATGATGCAGTCCAGGGTGAGACTTTTCTCTCCGGACATATCTTCGTATTCGGCGGCTTTGCACTGCGGGCTAATTCGCTTGGCCATCTGGAGCAGATTGAAAGCTACGCCCCTGGCCATCAGGTCAGATTTGGAAGTTTGAACTACACGGCCGACATCCGCGGAGACTTGATTCTCGACGGATTTGAGCCGCAGCTGGGTGCGCCGCACTGTCACGATGGGTATGACCTAGCTCTGCCGCCGAACAGTACCCCAGAGGCCGCGCCTGCATCAGCTCCGACCCTTAGTTCGGAGCCAACTGCGCCAATCGAGGACGGGTGGCCAGACACCGCCTCAGGGGCTGCAGTCTCAACGGCGATTGAGCCGAACACCAGCCTAATCCTCTGCGAAGCCCGTGACTCCAAGGTGCCGGACTCTTTTCCGGACTCCGAACCGTCCGCGCCCTTGCCAATCAAATCCGATTGGGCGCCGATCATGGAATTCACCGCCGTGGATGTCTTTCAGCACTCGCCCTTCGGCGACATTCTGAATTCACTAAGGTCTCTCTCTCTTTGTCAGGAGAGCCCTGGCCGGACTATGGCCAACAGGATTGGGATGCGGACGACGAAGAAATTCGATGCTCACCCACCACCCACTTCGTAGCCACTGTCGATGATTTAACCGACATGCTCGACTTCGACTCCGAAGACATCAATGGTATGGATGACGATGTAGGAGACGAACATGAACCAGCACCTATAGGGCACTGGAAAGCCACCTCGTCATATGACATATACATGGTGGGTACACCCAAAGAAGGCAATGGCGATGAGATAGCGGAGGATGACCCCTCCAAGAAGCAACCCAAGCGTCGACGTCAGCGGCGCCGCTCTAAGTCCCGCCAAAGCAAAAGTGGTGATACCAGCACAGGAGATAATAACACTCCGGATAGTGCCGAAGGCAACAACAATCCCCTCCAGCAAGATTTAGAGTAGGAGGATGGAGAAGCCAGCCCTCCTGAGAGAGCGGCAGATGGACATGAGGAAGATGACAATTACATGCCCCCCTCCGAAGACGAGGCAAGCCTCGGCGATGATGAATTCACCGTACCAGAGGATCCCGTCGAACAAGAGTGCTTCAAGCGCCGGCTTATGGCCACGGCAAATAGCCTCAAGAAAAAGCAGTAGCAGCTTCAAGCCGATCAAGATCTGCTAGCTGACAGATGGACTGAAGTCCTCGCGGCCGAGGAATATAAACTCGAGCGCCCCTCCAAGAATTACCCAAAGTACAGGTTACTACCCCGACTGGAGGAAGAAGCGTATGATACGGCTGATCGGCCACCTCGTGGCCGCGATAGAGAGGCATTCCAGCCAAAAACTCAGCCTCCACCCCGATGCCATTCACATAAAAAGGCCTGGGAGATACGCCAGACCTGCAGGACATATTGGAGGACAAAGCAAAGCATGCAAGATCGATCTATGGATCACGAAGGCGTGCCACTCCGCGAGACGATAAACGTCATGCTGGATACAGTAAAAGCAAATCCGGCCGGGCCGAACACAGCGGGCAAGACCCATTCGAGTTGCGTCGCGATATAGCCCAATACAGAGGCGCCGCACACCCCTTATGCTTCACAGACGAAGTAATGGATCATCAATTCCCAGAAGGTTTCAAACCTGTAAATATTGAATCATACGACGGCACAACAGATCCCGCAGTATGGATCGAGGATTTCCTCCTCCACATCCACATGGCCCGCGGTGATGACTTACATGCCATCAAATACCTCCCACTAAAGCTCAAAGGACCAGCGCGGCATTGGCTTAACAGCTTGCCAGCGGACTCCATTAGCTGTTGGGAAGATATGGAAGCCGCATTCCTCGACAACTTTCAGGGCACTTATGTGCGACCACCAGATGCCGATGACTTGAGCCACATAATTCAACAGCCAGAAGAGTCGGCCAGGCAATTCTGGACTCGGTTCCTTACAAAGAAAAATCAAATCGTCGACTGTCTGGATGCAGAGGCCTTAGCGGCTTTCAAACACAACATCCGAGACGAGTGGCTAGCCCGGCACCTTGGTCAGGAAAAGCCGAAATCTATGGCAGCTCTCACGACGCTCATGACCCGCTTTTGTGCGGGAGAAGACAGTTGGCTGGCTCGCAGTAATAACATATCAAAGAACCATGGTACCTCGTATACCAAGGACAGCAATAGCAGGTCACGTCGCAACAAACATAAGCGCTGCATTAACAGCGAAAATACCGAGGATACGACAGTCAATGCCAGATTCAAAGGCTCTAAACCCGGTCAGCGGAAAAAGCCATTCAAACAAAGTACGCCGGGTCCGTCCAGCTTGGACCATATACTCGATCGCTCGTGTCAAATACACGGCACCCTAGACAAGCCAGCCAATCACACCAACAGGGGTTGTTGGGTGTTCAAGTAGGCCGGCAAGTTGCTTGTCGAAAACAAAGACAAGGGGCCGCATAGTGATGACGAGGGGGAATCACGGCAACCACAGACCGGAGGACAGAAGAGGTTTCCCCCACAAGTGCGGACGGTGAACATGATATACGCAACCCACATCCCCAAGAGGGAGCGGAAGCGTGCGCTCAGGGACGTATATGCGTTGGAGCCGGTCTCCCCAAAGTTCAACCCTTGGTCCTCCTGTCCGATCACCTTCGATCGTAGGGACCACCCCACTAGTATCCGTCATGGCGGATTCGCCGCACTGGTCCTAGACCCAATCATTGACGAATTTCACCTCACTCGAGTCCTTATGGATGGCGGTAGCAGCCTGAACCTGCCTTATCAGGACACAGTGCGCAAAATGGGTATAGAACCCTCAAGGATCAAACTCACAAAAACGACCTTTAAAGGTGTCATTCCAGGTGTAGAGGCCCATTGCACAGGCTCAATTACACTGGAAGTGGTCTTCGGATCCCCGGATAACTTCCGAAGCGAAGAGTTAATCTTCGACATAGTCCCATTCCGCAGTGGTTATCATGCGCTGCTCGGGCGAACCGCATTTGCTAGATTCAATGCGGTGCCACATTATGCATACCTCAAGCTCAAGATGCCAGGACCTCGCGGAGTTATTACAGTCAATGGAAACACAGATCGCTCTCTCCGAACAGAGGAGCACACCGCGGCCCTCGCAGCAGAAGCACAAAGCAACCTCTCAAGGAAATCACCATTTCGGCGCTTCAAAGCCCGGACACCTTCAAGCACGCTCGGAGCAATCGACAAAATGACCGCCTGGCACGATCTGAGCTCGCGTAGCAATACGGCGCCCACCCAAATCCCAGCCCAACGGCAAAACTTGTGCCACGCGTACATAATTACGCACTAAAAACACCATGGGCATAGGTGGGGAGGGGGCAAAACTGCGACACGCCCCAAGACGCGGCTTAAACCGCACTAGGGGCTTCCCGTTTTGTAATTTTTCTCTTTTTCAGGACCTTAATCTCTGGAAACACTGTCCGGCAGCACTATTGCCGAACACATGATGCAACAACCAAGGAGGCAACCAGCTACGTCATACCACGGAATTCCCAGGTGGATTACAGTAATGAGTGAAATATTCGATTTCATATCATTCCTCAGCTTGCCCTTGGAAGGGACATAGTCCTACTCTTTGCTTATCACACTATCTGTATCGCTCTGCTTTAACGCAATTTTTTGAATAAACAATGCATGACATTACGACTATTATTGCATTCTTGTTATATATATATATCTATGTGTTCATTAATGACTCCTTGCAACCGTACACTTTGGTACGGCTAATACACCAGGGGCTTACGTACCCCACAATATGGTGTGAAAAGTCCGAACACTTTCATAGGTGCGGCACCCCGAACTTATAGCATTATATGCATCAGCTCCGAATCATGTCTTTGGTCAAATGTTGGGTTTTCCCTGCTCCTATGTTTTGGTACCTTACATTTTGCTCCATCAGCTAAGGTAGCGCTAGGAGAACTACTGCGATTGTGCCCCAGTTCTGCCGGGCTTAGCACCTCAGTAGAGAAAGCTAAAACTGACTGACATGATAAGGCAAGAGACTGGTCGCTGTTCGGCGAGGTTTTCGAGTCCCTAAAGACTTATGCCGCTTAGGGCGAGGGGCCGGCCCTGTCCGGCTTAAAGGCGTGTATCGCGCCCCAAATTCGGCCTTCCGAATACCAGGGGCTTTGCCGGAATTTAAAATTATAGAATTCTATGGCTAAGTGAGAGTGATAAAGCATTATTAGTCTGGTTCCCTTGTTCGTTGTCCTGAGCACCTCCCTCGAAGGACCCAAATATGGGAACAAGAGTGCTCAGGTTTATACCGAACACCCCAGCACTCGTGGCATGGGGGCAGAAGCCGAGGACTAGCCATCTCTCAGATTGATAAACGGCCAAACAGAAGGTAATATTTTAAATTCAAACAAGCATTGCATAGCGCATATGAAACAAGTTTTCATAAATACAGGATAAAATGAGCAAGTCTCACTCAAATATTACATCTTTTGAACACTCGTCCGCTATGAGACGGGCACCCGGTAGAACGCCCTCGTACTACATCTCGGGGTGGCGGTGCTCCTTGCCCTCCGGCGGCCCCTCCTTGATCAGCTTCACGACGTCTAGCTTGACCCACTGCAATTTCACACGGGCGAAAGCCCGGCGTGCACCCTCAATGCAGACAGATCGCTTGACGACCTCTAGCCGCGGACAGGCATCCACGAGCCGCCTCACCAGGCCGAAGAAGCTGTTCGTAAGGGCGTCGCCAGGCCACAGCCGGACTATAAAGCCCTTCATGGCCTGATCGGCCGCCTTATGTAGCTCGACCATCTGCTTCAGCTGGTCGCTCATTGGCACCGGGTGTTCGGCCTCAGCATACTGAGACCAGAACAGCTTCTCCGTTGAGCTTCCATCCTCGGCCTGGTAAAATTGTGCGGCATCGGACATGCTGCGGGGCAAATCTGCGAATGCTCCTGGAGAGCTCCGAATTCGGGTAAGTAATCGGTAATTTACTTTTACATGCTTGCTTTTCATATAGAAAGCCTTACCTGCCACTATCTTCTTCATTGCGTCGATCTCTTGGAGGGCCCTTTGGGCTTCGGCCTTGGCACTTTTTGCGCTCTCGAGGGCCGCGGCAAGCTCAGACTCCCGTGTCTTTGAGTCAAGCTCCAACGCCTCGTGCTTCGCCATGAGAGCCTGGAGCTCTTGCTGCACCTCGCCCACTCGAGCCTCGTGCTTCTCTCGCTCGGGGCGCTCCTAGGCCACGTTATCTTCGGCCTTGGTTAGCGCTTGCTTCAGGGTCGCCACCTCGATCGTGGACCCTGGCGAATATACGATGATCCTGTCATTTTGCAATCGCTTCTTCTTTTATACATACATATCTATAGACAGGGTATTACTTACCCTTGTTCTCCTCGAGCTGCCTCTTGACAAGGCCGAGCTCTTTCCTGGACCCCTCGAGGTCCTGCTTCAGTACGGCGACCTCCGCAGTCAGTGCGGCGGACGCCAGCAGCGAAGCCTGCATATGCATATTGACATACTTATATTAGACTCCTGTGATATTATTTGATCCTCTGTTCGGCTTTTCTTTGTGAACACCGAACAAAGCATCAGGGGCTACTGTCTATGCGGTAATATTTCTACTACATTTTAAAACACTTACCTCAAATCCTGTTAGAAGGCTGACACAGGCTTCAGTCAATCCGCTCTTGGCGCACTGAACCTTCTGGATCACCGCACTCATGATAGTGCGGTGCTCCTCATCGATAGAAGTGCTGCGAAGCGCTTCCAACAGATTGTCCGGTGCCTCTGGATGGACAGAGGTCACCGGCACAGGCGTCTTGCCCCTCTTAGAAGGAGGCCGCCTGCCCGAGCCCGGAACCACTGGAGGTTCCGGCGCGATGTTCGGCTGAGGGCCGAACTCAGAGCTCTCAGGGGCCCCGTCCCCTCGGCTCCCAGAGTCCGGAAGGTCTTCTTGAGGCGCCTCCAGGACTGTCTCCCCTCGACCCGGTGCCTCTTGAGACATCACCTCGGTGTCATCAGTAGGATGAGGGGAGGTGGCAGTCGGGACTGGATCGCTATCCATGTCCGACGAGCCCAGGGAGCCGTCCGATGATACATCGATACTGGCTCGTGGCGGCCTACATAATTTTGTTCGGCGTTAGGGAAAGTAGTGCGACAAAGGAATACTATGAGTTACTCTGGTATCCGAATACTTATGATCTCCCTAGGGGCTTGGCCCTGGGCAACCACTCATCTTCGTCTTCATCGGCGACGATGGAGCTGTAAGGAAGGAGAGTCCTTCCCTTCTTGGACCCTTCGGCCCCCACAGTCGGGACGACCTTCCTTTTCTTGTCTCCCCCACCTGGAGGGGGAGCATCTTCTTCTTCTTCCTCGTCTTCGGGGGAGGAGTGTGCCGTAGAGTTATCATACGATGAGTCCGATAACACCTGGCGCCGGGAACTCTTTCGGGTTCCCTTGGCCTTCTTGGTCTTCTCCGGCACCTTGTAAGGCGCCGGAGTCAGCATCTCCGTCAGGAGAGCACCCGCAGTGTCTTCGGGTAAAGGGGCCGGACAGTTAATCTGCCCCGACGTCTCCACTCAGTCCTATCAAAGGCATGGAGATTAGACCCCGTGCATGAGTAAGCTAGGGAAAATAAATGTCCTACGGGACGTATTGAACTCACCGAACGCGCTAGGTGCTTTGCGCTTAGTCCGCGGTCCTCGGCGAGAGAAGGAGGGACCTCGGCGCCCTTGAACAACACCTTCCAGACGTCCTTGTGCGTCGTATCAAAGAGCTCGCTCAGAGTCTGGTGCCGGGCCGGGTCGAACTCCCACAAGGTAAAATCCCGTTGTTGACACGGGAGGATCCGGCGGATGAGCATAACTTGGACTATGTTGACAAGCTTGAGCTTCTTGCTCGCCATACTCCGGATACATTTCTGGAGTCCATCCAGCTCCACCGATGAACCCCACGACAAGCCCTTCTCTTTCCAAGAAGTGAGCCGTGTAGGGAATCCGGATCGAAACTCGGGGGTTGCCGCCCATTTGGCGTCGCACGGCTCGGTGATGTAGAACCACACTGATTGCCATACCTTTATTGTCTCCACGAAGGAGCCTTCAAGCCATATAACGTTGGGCATCTTGCCCACCATGGCTCCACCGCATTCTGCTTGTTGGCCTCGTACCACCTTTGGCTTGATATTGAAGGTCTTTAACCACAGGCCGAAGTGGGGCCGGATGCGGAGGAAAGCCTCACACACGATGATGAACGCCGAAATGTTGAGGACGAAGTTCGGGGCCAGATCATGAAAGTCCAGCCCGCAATAGAACATGAGACCACGGACGAATGGATGGAGGGGAAACCCCAGTCCGCGGAGGAAGTGGTGGAGGAAAACTACCCTCTCGTGAGGTTCCGGGGTAGGGACGATCTGCCCCGCAGCGGGCAGCCGATGCGCAATATTCGCAGCTAAGTATCCGGCTCCACGCAGCTTCTTGATGCCTCCCTCCGTGACGGAGGAGACCATCCACCCGCCTCCCGCTCCGGACATGGTTGGAGAAGGTTGAGGTGAAAAGTGCGGACTTGGGCGCTAGAGCTCGAGTGTGCGAAAACGGATGAGCAAGGGAGGAAGAAGGCATGGATAGAAAGGTGAATCCTTATCCCTTTATATGGGCGGACGAAACTAAGCGTCCCCACTTGCCTGGTAAAACTCGCTTATCCCCCAAGCACCGTAATCGATGGCGCGGTTGGGTTACCCACGCCCGTATTAATGAGAATCCCATAATAAGGGGACACGATCTCTGCTTTGACAAGACGTGTCGAAAAACTGCCTCGCGTTATGTGTGGGGCTAGTTAAAGGAAACGGTTCGAATAATCACCAGACCATGACATAACGTCATACTGTCAAAACAAGTCAGCAAATTAGATTTGCGAAAATATTATTCTCTCTACGGTGGTATGTGGAGCTTATTTTGCAGGGCCGGACACTATCCTCGTATTCAAATTCTTCTGTGATGTATTCGGAGAAGGAACCCGCCTTACAATGCCGAAGACAATACTGCGCGCCGGACTCATCGTCATTGAAGCCTAGTTCAGGGGCTACTAAGGGAGTCCTGGATTAGGGGGTCTCCGGACAGCCGGACTATCTCCATTGGCCGGACTGTTAGACTATGAAGACACAAGATTGAAAAGACTTCGTCTCGTGTCCGGATAGGAGTCTACTTGGCGTGGAAGGCAAGCTAGGCAATACGGATATGGATATCTCCTCCTTTGTAACCGACCTTGTGTAACTCTAACCCTCTCCGGTGCCTATATAAACCGAAGGGTTTTAGTCTGTAGGACAACAACCATAACATACAATCATACCATAGGCTAGCTTCTAGGGTTTAGCCTCTCTGATCTCGTGGTAGATCTACTCTTGTACTACCCATATCATCAATATTAATCAAGCAGGATGTATGGTTTTACCTCCATTAAGAGGGCTCGAACCAGGGTAAAACATTGTGTCCCCTGCCTCCTGTTACCATCCGGCCTAGATGCACAGTTCGGGACCCCCTACCCGAGATCCGCCGGTTTTGACACCGACAGCCCCTGTGACCCGCACATATATAAATAGAGGTGGGGGCCTGGGCACCACTGACGAAGTTCATCGCTGCCACAATCCCCACCAACACTCCCTACTGATCTAGGGTTAGCGAGGTGCTTGATGACCCACAAGTATAGGGGATCTATCATAGTCCTTTCGATAAGTAAGAGTGTCGAACCCAACGAGGAGCAGAAGGAAATGTTAAGCAGTTTTTAGTAAGGTATTCTCTGCAAGCACTCAAATTATCGGTAACAGATAGTTTTGTGATAAGATAATTTGTAACGGGTAACAAGTAATAAAAGTAAATAAGGTGCAGCAAGATGTCCCAATCCTTTTTGTAGCAAAGGACAAGCCTGGACAAATTCTTATATAAAGGAAAGCGCTCCCGAGGACACATGGGAATTATCGTCAAGCTAGTTTTCATCACGTTCATATGATTCGCGTTCGGTACTTTGATAATTTGATATGTGGGTGGACCGGTGCTTGGGTACTACCCTTCCTTGGACAATCGTCCCACTTATGATTAACCCCTCTTGCAAGCATCCGCAACTACAAAAGAAGTATTAAGGTAAACCTAACCATAGCATGAAACATATGGATCCAAATCAGCCCCTTACGAAGCAACTCATAATGTAGGGTTTAAGCTTCTGTCGCTCTAGCAACCCATCATCTACTTATTACTTCCCAATGCCTTCCCCTAGGCCCAAACAATGGTGAAGTGTCATGTAGTCGACGTTCACATGACACCACTAGAGGAAAGACAACATACATCTCATCAAAATATCGAACGAATACCAAATTCACATGACTACTTATAGCAAGACTTCTCCCGTGTCCTCAGGAACAAACATAACTACTCACAAATCATACTCATGTTCAAAATTAGAGGGGTATTAATATGCATAAAGGATCTGAACATATGATCTTCCACCAAGTAAACCAACTAGCATCAACTACAAGGAGTAATCAACAATACTAGCAACCCACGAGTACCAATCTGAGGTTTTGAGACAAAGATTGGATACAAAAGATGAACTAGGGTTTGAGATGAGATGGTGCTGGTGAAGATGTTGATGGAGATTTGATACGTCTCCAACGTATCTATAATTTTTGATTGTTCCATGCTATTATATATTTTGTTTTGGATGTTTAATGGGCTTATTTATACACTTTTATATTATTTTTGGGACTAACCTATTAACCGGAGGCCCAACCCAAATTGTTTTTTTTGCCTATTGTAGTGTTTCGTAGAAAAACAATATCAAACGGAATCCAAACGGAATAAAACCTTCGGGAGCGTGATTTTTGGAACAAACATGATCCAGACGACTTGGAGTGGACGTCAAGCAATCAACGAGGAGGCCATGAGGCAGGGGGCGCGCCCTCCACCCTCATGGGCCCCTCGTGGCTCCACTGACCTACTTCCTCCTCCTATATATACCTACGTACCCTGAAAAACATCAGAGAGCACCATGAAAACCTAATTCCACCGCCGCAACCTTCTGTAACTGTGATATCCCATCTTGGGGACTTTTCCGGCGCTCCGCTGGAGGGGGCATTGATCATGGAGGGCTTCTACATCAACAACATAGCCTCTCCGATGATGTGGAGTAGTTTACCTCAGACCTTCGGGTCCATAGTTATTAGCTAGATGGCTTCTTCTCTCTCTTTGGATCTCAATACAAAGTTCTCCTCGATTCTCTTGGAGATCTATTCATGTAATCTTCTTTTGTGGTGTGTTTGTCGAGATCCGATGAATTGTGGGTTTATGATCAAGATTATCTATGAAAAATATTTGAATCTTCTATGAATTCTTTCATGTATGATTGGTTATCTTTGCAAGTCTCTTCGAATTATCAGTTTGGTTTGGCCTACTAGATTGATCTTTCTTGCAATGGGAGAAGTGCTTAGCTTTGGGTTCAATCTTGCGGTGCTCGATCCCAGTGACAGTAGGGGAAACGACACGTATTGTATTGTTGCCATCGAGGATAAAAAGATGGGGTTTATATCATATTGCATGAGTTTCTCCCTCTACATCATGTCATCTTGCTTAAAGTGTTACTCTGTTCTTATGAACTTAATACTCTAGATGCATGCTGGATAGCGGTCGATGTGTGGAGTAATAGTAGTAGATGCAGACAGGAGTCGGTCTACTTGTCACAGACATGATGCCTATATACATGACCATACCTAGATATTCTCATAAGTCATACCTATGCTAAATTTTATCAATTGCTCGACAGTAATTTGTTCACCCACCGTAATACTTATGCTATCTTGAGAGAAGCCACTAGTGAAACCTATGGCCCCGGGTCTATTTTCCATCATACAAGTTTCCAATCTATTTTATTTTGCAATCTTTACTTTCAATTTATATCATAAAAATACCAAAAATATTTATCTTATTATTATCATCTCTATCAGATCTCACTCTTGCAAGTGTCCGTGAAGGGGTTGACAACCCCTTTATCGCGTTGGTTGCGAGGTTCTTATTTGTTTGTGTAGGTAGGAGGTGACTCGCACGTGGTCTCCTACTGGATTGATACCTTGGTTCTCAAAAACTAAGGGAAATACTTACGTTGCTTTACTGCATCACCCTTTCCTCTTCAAGGGAAAACCAACTGCTACCTCTTGAGAACTGCGTTGATTTTCCCTTGAAGAGGAAAGGGTGATGCAACAAAGTAGCGTAAGTATTTCCCTCAGTTTTTGAGAACCAAGGTATCAATCCAGTAGGAGATCACGCTCGAGTCTCACGCACCTACACAAACAAAGAAGAACCTCGCAACCGACGCAATAAAGGGGTTGTCAATCCCTTCACGGTCACTTACGAGAGTGAGATCTGATATATATGATAAGATATTTTTTTTGGTATTTTTATGATAAAGATGCAAAGTAAAATAAATGGAAAAAGAAATAACTAAGTGTTGGAAGATTAATATGATGGAAGATAGACCCCGGGGGCATAGGTTTCACTAGTGGCTTCTCTCAAGAGCATAAGTATTACGGTGGTAAACGAAATACTGTCGAGCAATTGATAGAATTGAGCATAGTTATGAGAATATCTAGGTATGATCATGTATATAGGCATCACGTCTGCGACAAGTAGACCGAAATGATTCTGCATCTACTACTATTACTCCACACATCGACCGCTATCCAGCATGCATCTAGAGTATTAAGTTCATAAGAACAGAGTAACGCCTTAAGCAAGATGACATGATGTAGAGGGATAAACTCA
This sequence comes from Triticum urartu, assembly GCF_003073215.2. Taxonomy (NCBI): domain Eukaryota; kingdom Viridiplantae; phylum Streptophyta; class Magnoliopsida; order Poales; family Poaceae; genus Triticum; species Triticum urartu. Next base: position 552,546,760 of record NC_053026.1, read on the forward strand.
TGCAATATGATATAAACCCCATCTTTTTATCCTCGATGGCAACAATACAATACGTATCGGTTCCCTTTGTGTCACTGGGATCGAGCACCGTAAGATTGAACCCAAAGCTAAGCACTTCTCCCATTGCAAGAAAGATCAATCTAGTAGGCCAAACCAAACTGATAATTCGAAGAGACTTGCAAAGATAAACCAATAATACATAAAAGAATTCAGAGGAGAATCAAATATTGTTCATAGATAAACTTGATCATAAACCCACAATTCATCGGATCTCGACAAACACACCGCAAAAGAAGATTACATCGAATAGATCTCCAAGAAGATCGAGGAGAACTTTGTATTAAGATCCAAAGAGAGAGAAGAATCCATCTAGCTAATAACTATGGACCCGTAGGTCTGAAATAAACTACTCACACATCACCGGAGAGGCCATGGAGTTGATGTAGAGGCCCTCCATGATCAATACCCCCTCCGGCGGAGCTCCGGAAAGGCCCCAAGATGGGGTCTCTTGGGTACAGAAGGTTGCGGCGGTGGATTTAGGTTTTCGTGGTGCTCCTGGATGTTTGGGGGGTACGTGGATATATATAGGAGGAAGAAGTATGTCGGTGGAGCAACGAGGGGCCCACGAGGGTGGAGGGTGCGCCCAGGGGGGTAGGCGCGCCCCCTGCCTCGTGGCTTCCTCGGTTGTTTCTTGACGCCCACTCCAAGTCTCCTGGATCATGTTTGTTGAGAAAGTCACGTTCCCGAAGGTTTTATTCCATTTAGACTCTGTTTGATATTCCTTTTCTTCGAAACCCTAAAATAGGCAAAAAATAGCAATTTGGGATGGGCCTCCGGTTAGTAGGTTAGTCCCAAAAATGATATAAAAGTGTAAAATAAAGCTCATTAACATCCAAAATAGATAATATAATAGCATGGAGCAATCAAAAATTATAGATATGTTGGAGACGTATCAAGCATCCCCAAGCTTAATTCCTGCTCGTCCTCGAGTAGGTAAATGATAAAAGAAGAATTTTTGATGTGGAATGCTTTCTAACATATTTCTCAACGTATTTTTTCTTTATTGTGCCATGAATGTTCAGATCCGAAAGATTCGAGATAAAAGTTTAATATTGACATAAAAATAATAATACATCAAGCATACTAACTAAGCAATTATGTCTTCTCAAAATAACATGGCCAAAGAAAGTTATCCCTACAAAATCACATAGTCTGGCTATGCTCTATCTTCACCACATAAAATATTTAAATCATGCACAACCCCGATGACAAGCCAAGCAATTGTTTCATACTTTTGACGTTCTCAAACTTTTTCAATCTTCACGCAATATATGAGCGTGAGCCATGGATATATCACTATATGTGGAATAGAATGGTGGTTGTGGAGAAGACAAAAAAGGAGAAGATAGTCTCACATCAACTAGACGTATCAACGAGCTATGGAGCACTACAAAAAAATACACTTCCGTGATGATACGTGTTTGTCACAGTAGGTCGCGTTTTTTGTCATGCATGTACATCCATGATGATTTTATGACAGAATCAAGATAGCCATACCTGTGCTGTCGTAGAAGTGTTCCATGACATTACCAAAATTATCATCACGGAAGTGTGCACTTCCATGATGATAAATCGCGCGTCACAGAAGTGCTTTCGTCAAGGGTGACCGACACGTGGCATCCACCGTAATGGAACACCGTTAAGCTATCGGGTCGGGTTTTGGATCCGATAACCCGTTAACAGCCCCGACCAATGGGGATTTTCCACGTGTAAAATCATCATTGGCTGGAGGAAACATGTGTCGGCTCATCGTTGGGATAGATGTCATCCACTCATTGGACAGAAGGCGCCTATGATACGTCAACACGTGGCACGGGCCAACAGAGGCCCATTCCTGTGAAAAGGCCGGCTCGTTTGACTTGGTCAAAAGATGGCGGGCCGGCCCATGGAAAGCCTGTTAACGGCCTGTTCGCATATAGCCCATTTACAGCCTGCTAACCCAAGGCCCGTTACGCCCTATCCGAGTTAGGCCCAGTAGCGTCATCTGGGCCATCCAATATGATTCCAGCCCGTTTTCACTTCTGGCCCATGTATGGCCCATGACGTCTTTCGGCCCATATGAGGCCCTATGTAACTCTTGGCCTATTAACGGCCCGTGGTGAAACTGGCCCGTAATGAACAGTGTATCACTTTACACCCATTAACGGCCCGTGGTGAAACTAGCCCGTAATGAACAGTGTATCACTTTATACCCATTAACGGCCGTTATTCCATTGGGCCGTTTCCAGCCCATGTTATCTTTCGGTCTTCTCAGAGCCCATTTATTCTTGGGCTCATTTCCAGCATTCGTTTACTTACAGCCTGTTACTGTCATTTTCTGCTTGTGGGCCAAATTCAGCCCGTGGTTACAGTCGGCCCGTTTGTGGTCTGTTAATACGTTGGGCCGTTGTCATAGCGTCATCAAATACGACCTATTAACGATGGCCCGTTATGGTCGGCCCATGAACGGACGATTCCAACTCTAGCCCGTTTACAGCCATAATGCGGCCTATTATTGGCCCATGTTTGGCCAATCGATCATACGGCCCGTATAAGGCCCATTGATGATACGGCCCGTAGAAGGCCCATTGTTTCTACGGCCCGTAGAAGGCCTACTGTTTCTACGGCCCATAGAAGGCCCACTGTTTCTACGGCCCGTAGGAGGCCCAGTGTCACTATAGTAAATATTAGCCCATGGTTATTGTGGCCTAGTTTTAAAAAATAGGTTATTGCAGCCACCAGCAAATGGCGGAAAAAGAACTGCACTGACTACAAGCAAACAAATAAACAAGACAGCAAGGAAATAAATAAGCAAGCAACTTATGCTAGGCTATCACGACTATTACACATATTACATCCACTGGGCATTAAAGTTCACCACCAGTGAAAATATAGGGAACAAAGCAGCATATAAACGCCGCAGCAAAACAAGTCCAGAACTGAAACCACTTCAGAAGAGTTCAAGAAACAATATCCTGGGTACCCATAATGCTGGCAAGATGCTTAGCAAGCTTATTAACTTTCTCTTGTTTGGCGCTTAAATCCTCCAGCGCTTGCCGTTGCACAAGAAAGTACGCATCTGAATTCTGCAGGGACTTCCTCAGTCCTTCGGCTTCTTGCCGCAACACAGCTGACTTGTAACACCCACGATGTGGCTATATCTCCCACGTGTCGGAGCACGACTTAGAGGCATAACCGCATAGTAGGCATGTCGCAAGAGGGGTAATCTTTACACATCCCATGTACTGAATAAGAACGGGATAAAGAGTTGGCTTACAATCGCCACTTCACACAATACAAAAAATATAGCATTACATCATCCAGAATACAATCAAGGTCCGACTATGGAATAAAATAAAGAAAGACAACCCCTAATGCAAAAGATCGCCGATCGCCCTGATTGGGCTCCACTACTGATCAACTGGAAACGAAACAACACAACGAACACGATCTCCATCGAGCTCCTCCTTGAGCTCGGTTGCGTCACCTGCACGGTTATCATCGGCACCTGAAACTGGTTTTGGAAGTAAACTGTGAGTCACGAGGACTCAGCAATCTCACACCCTCGCGACCAAGACTATTTAAGCTTATGGGTAGGAAAGGATAGTGAGGTGGAGCTGCAGCAAGAACTAGCATATATGGTGGCTATCTTACGCAAATGAGAGCAAGAAGAGAAGGCAAAGCACGGTCGAGAATCTATGATCAAGAAGTGATCCTGAAACTACTTACGTTCAAGCATAACTCCAAGGCCGTGTTCACTTCCCGGACTCCACCGAAAAGAGACCATCACAGCTACACACGCGGTTGATGCATTTTAATTAAGTTAAGTGTCAAGTTCTCTGCAACCGGATATTAACAAATTCCCATCTGCCCATAACCGCGGGCACGGCTTTCGAAAGTTCATAACCCTGCAGGGGTGTCCCAACTTAGCCCAGCATAAGCTCTCACGGTCAACGAAGGATATTCCTTCTCCCAGGAAGACCCGATCAGACTCGGAGTCCCGGTTACAAGACATTTCGACAATGGTAAAACAAGACCAGCAAAGCCGCCCAAATGTGCCGACAAATCCCGATAGGAGCTGCACATATCTCGTTCTCAGGGCACACCGGATGAGCTAGACGTCGGGTTGGCATAGACCCTGGTTGCCCAGGGGGCGCCGGACATCGCTCAGGTTGGACCAACACTTAGAGAAGCACTGGCCCAGGGGGGTTAAAATAAAGATGACCCTCGGGCTCCGGAAACCCAAGGGAAAAAGGCTAGGTGAGGCAAATGCAAAACCAAGGTTGGGCCTTGCTGGAGGAGTTTTATTAAAGGCGAACTGTCAAGGGGTTCCCATAACACCCAACCGTGTAAGGAACGTAAAATCAAGGAACATAACACCGGTATGACGGAAACTAGGGCGGCAAGAGTGGAACAAAACACCAGGCATAAGGCCGAGCCCTCCACCCTTTACCAAGTGTATAGATGCATTAATTAAAATAAGAGATATTGTGATATCCCAACAAAAATCATGTTCCAACATGGAACAAACTTCATCTTCACCTGCAACTAGCAACGCTATAAGAGGGGCTGAGCAAAGCGGTAACATAGCCAAACAATGGTTTGCTAGGACAAGGTGGGTTAGGGGATTGACATGGCAATTTGGGAGGCATGATATAGCAAGTGGTAGGTATCGCGGCATAGCAATCGAGCGAGCAACTAGCAAGCAAAGATAGAAGTGATTTCGAGGGTATGGTCATCTTGCCTGAAATCCCGCAAGCAAGAAGAACGAGTCCATGAAGAAGATAAACGGACGTAGTCGAACGAATCCTCACCACACGACGTTATCGGAACCAATTCGAAGAAGCACACCGAAAAGAAGCAAACAACATAGTAAACAACCACCACATAGACATGGCGTGATGCACAAACAATTATGATGCATGTCCGGTTTAATGAAACATGGCATGACAAAGTGCACAAACAACACTACAAATTAAGTGGAGCTCAATATGCAACTCCGTTGCATATTGACGAAACACCACGTGACTTATTTAGTTCTCTCTCGTTTATGTACTCAACAATATTAAATGTTGTTTAGCATGGCAAGGGGTGAAGCAAAGTTAAACTAACTATCTAGTCAAGTTTAAATGAGGCTGGAAACAACGAACAACAATTCTGGAAAATCTTCATATGCATATTTTGGATTAGGTACTGTTTTGCCCTAAACATAATTTTAGAGTTATTAAACATGCAAAACAAGTACACCATGTTAAACTAGGCATTTTTCTACCCCATTTACATATAAAGTTTAATTAAAATGGAGCTACGGTTATTTACTTATGAATTAAAGCATTTTAGCATGTTATTTAAGCAAAGTAAAGCAAACATCATTTTAAACATGTCAAACATGATTGAAAGTTGGATATTATGAAACTATACAAAATTCTAAGCATTTTTCATATATAAAACATTTTAAACCAATGCACGGTCATGGAGTTATTATATGCATGATCAACAGGGTTTTTCTGTAAAACTGTAAAACACTGGATAATTAGTAAATCGCTCCGTGGAAAAAAACATGAGTTGGGCCGAATCTGCTAGTCCAACAGAGAGAAGAGGCTGGAGGGTCTGCTCACCCATGGGCTTCGGCCCGGTGGATGGAGAGGGAGGCTGGAAGGGGCGCTAGGCCTTGCCAGTAGCGCGGATGCAAGACGCGGCCTAGGCGCGGGCACGAGGAGGCCGGATCGGGTCAACGCAGCGAGCAGGGGCGCGGGACGAGCCGCTGGTTGACGCGGTCAACACGAGCGGGAGACTGGGCGATCGGCGCGGCGAGGAGGAAGACATGGAGCAGCGCGAGGAGGGACTTGGCACGGGATGCGGCTTGGAGCAGATCGGGCGTGAGCAAGGAAGGGGAGGCATCTCCCATAGATGGTCATGGCGGCTAGCTGCAGCGAAGACAGAGAGAGCAGTCGAGAGAAACGTGATCAAGAGAACAATAGAGGAGGACCGAAGGAAGGAGAGGAAGGGTCGGGGACCCGTGTGGCTCCGACGAGGTTGGGGAAGTCCGGCGCGCGAGGAACGGTGCGGGGAAGGAAGGCTGGGCGCGGGTCCATGGCGCGGGGTAGGCGAGGATCTCGTCGAGGCGCTGTCGGGTGGAGCATCAAACCGAAGGCCATGGCGACAGTGCTCCATCGGGTGCCCATGGAGAACCTGCGATGGGTCAGAGAAGGGGAGGTGAGAGAGAGAATAATGGAAGATGGAAGGGGAGGCAGGGGCGAGAGGGGTGGTACGGGCCTGCTGGAGGTGAATGCTGGCGACGCAGCTGGTCGCGAGGACGGGCGTGAACGCAGATGAGCTCAGGAGCGAGCTCCTGCGTGGGATGGAGGTGGCTGCGGGAGCCTCGGCGAGCTCCTGCTCGGGAGAGGAACGAGGAGGCCTGCACGGTCGGGACAGGAGGCTCGTGGCAGCGAGGCTGCGGGCATGGTGGCTCGCCAAGAGGAGAAGGAGGATGCGATCTGTTTGGGCGGCACTGAAAGTAAGGTGGAGCTGGTCGGGGCCGTTGGTTGGGTCTGGCAGGAGAGGAAAACAAGGAGGATTTGGATTGGGGAGGATCCCGAGGTGGGAGATGAGTGTGGCGGCGGCGGCAGGGACAAAAGTCCTAGAATTTAGGGTTTGGCAAAATAGGCTAGTGGTTGATCTATATATAGCAAGTTGGTTAGGTTAGGGGCTATCTCGTCGCTCCGATCAAAATCATACGGTCCTGGATAAATAGGTTAGGGATCCCAATTAAGAAAATGGAGACGTTTTGTAGATGTTTGGGGATGATTCGGATCCAACGGTGACGACTGCCCGGGTCGGGTCCGGGACAACTTTCGGACGCACGCGCGAGGAGGGCCGCGGGCTGACGAGAGAGGTTAGGTTGGGCCTGGCGGTAGGTAGTGAAAAGTGAAGACGGTCTAGGGAGGAAAGAGAGGGAAAGCCCAGCAACAGTTTTTCGGAGACCGAAAACGTCCGACGATTTGACCGACTATATTGTCGCTGTAGTTATCCGTTGAGGCGTCAAACGGACTCCAAATGTGATGAAACTTGGCAGGCGGTCTATTGACAACAAAATAACACCGCACGCCAACTTTCAACCCATTCCGAGAACATCTACCGACCACTTATAAAAATAATATTTCGGACGTGCCACGAGCGCGCGCAAGTGTGGTTGAGCTCAGAACGGACAACAGAGAGAACGAGGAGACCCGGACGGATGCAAGTTTTGAAAACATGATGATGCAATGCACATGATGACATGACAAGATGCAACAAGCAAGCGAATGACAAGGCAACAACAACGAATAACTAGAAGACACCTGGCGCATCGGTCTCGGGGCGTTACATGACTGATGCCTTTCAGCTTGTAGCTGAGACTGAAGAAGCTGAAAGTGATTCAGGCAGCGAGTTCGAAGAGCTTGTGCCAGCGGTACTGGCCAGTAACTCGAACACTACATCAACGCAGGACTATGGGGTTTTCTCACTGTCTACAAGATCGTTTTATCACCTTTCTTGGAGACCAACAAGGTTGTCTCACTATATTGAACCTTATCTGCATTACTTTCTCTACCATTGCATAGTGGGGTGCTCTTCTCCAATATTCTGTTTGCATACTACAAGAGAAACAAGCAGACACATCACAGGTTTAGCTTGTAGTATACGAAACTCATTTTGGTAAACCGGTTCAATAGTAAGGTGGACAGGATAACAACATGAAACAAACATATATCTATGTACTATGGTCACTGTATTGTCCATATCATTCTAGTTTATGTTCCCTAATCAAGATAGAGACACAGTTCAACTCATATATCTTTAAGACACAACAGCATAGACAGAATATAAGCGTGAGAAACTACACAACATTGGCAGCACTTGTAATGTGCATCACATGAGAACATAAATGTTTATACAACTTAAACTAAAATCAACATAGAGCAAGAAGTTAGAACAACAATCCAGTTAAAGAAATAGGTTTAAAACATACCTGTTGCGACATTGGAGTTTCAATTGGATCCTTCAAATTCGAAAGTAATTGGTATGAGTAAATACAGTGATGCAACAGCAAAGGATATGGACCATAGCTATGGAATCTGACCTGAGAACAGTTGCTCTTCTGCTTTAAACGTGGAGTTTGGGTTAGCTGCGGTGGTCTTCGTGCTTTGGGCACTGCAGTAGCTTTACAAACTACTCGTGTGGGGGTACTCTGTGGTGGACATGGTGCTTTGTCAACTATAAGTGGGTTACTATTCGCTGGGGTTGCAGTTAGATGGGTTGTAGCTGGTTCTCTGCCCAACGGTGTAAGTGTGCAATCTGGAAGAGTCTCGATTATGTGTGGTGGGGCTAGTTTGTGGGCCATTACAACCATGGTTCTATCTGCATTGACGGGTAGCACTGTCTTTTGTGAAGAACGGGTTTTTGCTCCCTTAGATACTACCATCACCCCTCCAATTCAAATGGCCAATAAACAAGAAAAGAAATTGAACGTATAGACATTGTATGATAGACAGATATGGTAATTCACATATATGTTGTCTAACCAAACAAGACAGCGTGACACAATTTCACATATATGATGCCTAATGAAACAAGATAGCATGACACAGTTTCAGAATATGATGGATAACTTAACATGATATAATGGCATAATTCAACATATGATGAGTACCTAAACATGATGACATGACAAAACTATATGATGTCTTTCTAAAATAGGTTGGGATGAAATAATTCACATACATGTTGTCTAAGTATACAGGATGGCTTGATATAATTGACATAATTAATTCATATACTAAGCAGTTGGCACTCGCATGTATGATCTCTAAACTAAGCAGATAGAATTCAATATTGTGCATATGATGTCTAAACTAAGCAATGCAAGACACCATATGCATCATATGAGAAATATAAACATTGCAACTTAGAGCATACACCTCAGGTGGGATATGTGACTGGTCATCTGTCTCTGAATCCTCCTCTGAGGAGCTCCCTATAACCATTGAGATATATGCTTCAACATGTACCATTGCCTGCTCTGAAGACCTTGTTTTCACTCCAGATTTTTCCATAACCGGCTCAAATGGCTGATACACATGAAGAGTAGTTCAATATACACAGATTGTCGACAAATGGAATACGTAATGAAAAAAAGATGGCATGAGATAATTCACATATATGATGCCTGGCTCCATGGCGGTGCATAATTCACATATATGATAACTGGCTGAAAAACATGGCATTGCATAATTCACATATCTGATATAGAAAGCAAACATGAGGCATTCACACAAAGCATGTCTAATCTAAGCAGATGGCATGACAATGCAAGACACCATATGCATGATATGAGCAATATAACCCAGCCAAGTTAGAGCATGCACCTCCGGGGGGGATACGACTGGTCATCTCTCTCTGAATCCTCCTCTGAGGAGCTATCTGTAACCAGCAAGAAATCTGCATCGACAGGTAGCACTGACTGCTCAGAAGACCTTGTTTTCACTCCAGATTTTCCCATGACCGACTCAAATGGCTGATGCACAGGACGAGTAGATGAATGTATAAACATTGTTGACAAATGGAATACATTATGGAAAAAATATGGCACGATACAATTCACATATACAATGACTGGCTAAACAGGATGGCATTGCATGATTCACGTATATGATGCCTGGCTAAAGAAGATGGCATTGCATAATTCCCATATACTCCCTCCGTTCCTAAATATTTGTCTTTTTAGAGATTTCAAATGGACTACCACATACAGATGTATATAGACATATTTTAGAGTGTAGATTCACTCATTTTGTTCCGTATGTAGTCACTTGTTGAAATCTCTAAAAAGACAAATATTTAGGAATGGTGGGAGTATGATATAGAAAGCAAACAGATGGCATTCACACAAAGCAAATCTAAACTAAGTTGATGACATATAAGATGTATAATGTAAGCAATGCAAGGCGCCATATGCATGATATGACCAACATCAGCATGCCAGGTTAGAGCAAACACCTCAGGTGGTAAACACGCGTGGTCGGCTCCTTCTGAATCTCCATCTGAACAGTTATCTTCCTCTGGAATACAATCTGGAAATGCAGGAGGGGGGGGGGGAACTTCGCCCACCATGGAGCGGCATCTGCATGACATTATATTCGCACACAACAGTCTTCTCTTTTTCTCTACATGTTCAGTATGATTGTGTACAATATCTGACATGCATAATAAAAAATAGTTAGATTTTGTAAGGCCTAAGGGGTGCATGCAAAAATCAAGACTGATGGTAGCAAATGAGTGGATGGATCCAAAACTAATGATAGCAGGTAGATTATAGCTTCAGTTTAAAAAGATAGACAATGGATCCTCTATTGTTTGTTGCCCACCCAACATGAACCACATAGAAGACCCCAGATGAACCAGATAGTAGATAGATACTATTCGTTGCTGGCTCGATATGAGACCCATGGGCAATTCAAAACTCAAGATGAACGATAAAGTAGCAGGTAATAATAACCGATGTATAATGTAAGCAAACACGAAAGACTGCGACCTCTCTTCTGGAACTGTGTAGTCCTCAGGTTCATCTGCTCAGTCGATGATGGTAATGTAGTTGGCGTGGCTGCCGACAACGGGGAAGATGATCTGAGGCGGCGAAAGGAAGTCTGCAGGGGGGATCTCTGCTGTAGTGAACGCTTCTATCGATGGTGCACCTCAGGTGGGGTGGATGACGGCATGGCAGGAGCAGGACATAACACACTGAGTTTTCTTTGACACCTATCTGAAAATGAAGTAAATCTGTAAGGGCTCCTTAGAATTGGAGGATTCTATAAACGCAGGGACATGAAATTCACAGGAATAGGATAGGAATGCACATGCAAAACAAAGCATTTGGAAACATAGGATTTCAGTCAACCTGGGTGTTTGGCTCACATGAATAGGAAGAACAGAGGAATGGAGAAACAAAGTGATGCGATGAGTGTACAACCTCTTTGGCATAGCCTTGTGGACCTCATCATCATTGGGTTGGACGTGGAGGATGGTGATGATGCTGGTGTGGCTGTCGGAGGCGGGGAAGAAGATCCGAGGCCTCTGGAAACAGCGCCGAGGGTAGTGCTCCGCTGTGATGGACGGTTCCATCGTTGGAGCAGCTCCGCTAAGGTGTACGGCGACGAGGCTGAAGCATGACAAGATAGACAACATCAATCTGAAGTGGGACCCTAATATCATCTGCAATAGATGATGTAAAATACACCACCAAAAAGTGCCAGATGTAAAACGCATCAGCCGCGCCATGGCCGCTCCGACAGATGCTGTAAGTACTGTTCACTCTGAACTTAACTGAAGAAAATGAACTTCACAGTCGAAACTGAATTTTACTGTCAAAACTGATTGAACTAGTAACAGAGAATTGCAATAGATGTTTAGGGCGTTCGAGCACTAGTAGCAGAGAAGCAGTGATCTAAATCAGCAGACGCTCGAGCAGGGGACGCACTAGCAGAGAGCAATTCGTGCAGTAGCACCACGAGCGAGTGCTAAAGCAGCAACTCCTGTATCTACTGGAGGTCGTGCAACAGCAGCAGCAGCGCAAGCGAGAGCAAGAGCAGAGCAGCAACACGAACGAAAGCAGGAGCAGTGCAGCAGCGTGACCGATAGCAAGAACAGAGCCGCAGCGCGAGCGAGAGCCGGAGCAGCTGCAGCTAGTGCCGTTGTGGAAGTCACCATCGAGGAAGCAACAACATGGGGGAGAGACGTCATGGATGATGTGGCCGGCGATGGTGCCGTCGATGGAGACACGCCATGTCTGCTCAGTATCGAGCACCTGCAGCCCCGTGAGATCGAATAAAAGATAAAATGCAGCAGTGAGTGCAGAACTTCCTTCGTGGTGCCGAGCTGGCCTGGCTTCATCGGAGGAATTGGTGAGGGTGCTGCAGTTCTGGTGGGGCAGGTCAGGACGGTGCTGTGGGGATTGAGGTGGCGCGATAGACGAGGCGAACGTTGGGGCAGCTCCTTGGAGGTGGAGGACGGGTGAGGGAGTCCTGGATTAGGGGGTGTTCGGGTGGCCAGACTATACCTTCAGCCAGACTCCTGGACTATGAAGATACAAGATTGAAGACTTTGTCCCGTGTCCGGAAGGGACTTTCCTCGGCATGGAAGGCAAGCTTGGCGATACGGATATGTAGATCTCCTACCATTGTAACCGACTCTGTGTAACCCTAGCCCTCTCCAGTGTCTATATAAACCGGAGGGTTTTAGTCCGTAGGATAACATACAGAACAACAATCATACCATAGGCTAGCTTCTAGGGTTTAGCCTCTCCGATCTCGTGGTAGATCTACTCTTGTACTACCCATATCATCAATATTAATCAAGCAGGACGCAGGGTTTTACCTCCATCGAGAGGGCCCGAACTTGGGTAAAACTTCGTGTCCCTTGCCTCCTGTTACCATCCGGCCTAGATGCACAGTTCGGGACCCCCTACTCGAGATCCGCCAGTTTTGACACCGACATTGGTGCTTTCATTGAGAGTTCCTCTGTGTCGTCGCCGTTAGGCTTGATGGCTCCTACGATCATCAATAGCGATGCAGTCCAGGGTGAGACCTTCCTCCCCGGACAAATCTTCATCTTCGGCGGCTTCGCACTGCGGGCCAATTCACTTGGCCATCTGGAGCAGATCGAAAGCTATGCCCCTGGCCGTTAGATCAGATTTGGAAGTTTAAACTACACGGCTGACATCCGCGGGGACTTGATCTTCGACAGATTCGAGCCACTGCCAAGCGCGCCGCACTGTCACGACGAGCATGATATAGCTCTGCCGCCGAACAGTGCCCTGGAGGCCGCACCCGCATCGGCTTCGACCCTTAATTCGGAGCCAACTGCGCCGATCGAGGATGGGTGGTTGGAGGCCACCTCGGGTGCTGTGATCCCAACGGCGATCGAGCCGAACACCAGCTCCGCACTTCACGAGACTCGTGACTCCAAGGAGCCGGACTCCTCTCCGGGCTCCGAACCCTCCGCGCCCCTACCGATCGAATCCGATTGGGCGCCGATCATGGAGTTCACTGCTGTGGACATCTTTCAGCACTCGCCCTTCGACGATATTCTGAAGACACTAAAGTCTCTCTCTTTATTAGGAGAGCCCTGGCTGGACTACAGTCAGCAAGGTCGGGATACAGACAATGAAGAAATTAAAAACCCACCCACCACCCACTTCGTAGCCACTGTCGACGATTTAACCGACATGCTCGACTTCAACTCTGAAGACATCGACGGTATGGACGCCGATGCAGGAGACGATGAAGAACCAGCGCCTATTGGGCCCTGGAGAGCCACCTCATCATATGCCATATACATGGTGGACACCCCAAAATAAGGAGATGGCAATGGAACAGCGGAGGATGAGCCCTCCAAGAAACAGCCTAAGCGCCGGCGTCAGCGGCGCCGCTCAAAATCCTGCCAAAACAAATACGGTGATTCCAGCACGGGAGATAATAATACTCCGGAGAGTGCCGAAGAAAACCCCCTCCAGCAAGATTCAGCACAGGAGGATGGAGAAGCCAGCCCTCATGAGAGAGCGGCAGACAGAGAGGTCGAGGACGATAATTGTATACCTCCCTCCGAAGACGAGGCAAGCCTCGACGACGACGAATTCGTTGTGCCAGAGGATCCCGTCGAACAAGAGCGTTTTCAACGCAGGCTTATGGCCACGGCAAGAAGCCTCAAGAAAAAACAGCAACAGCTTAGAGCTGATCAAGATTTACTAGTCGACAGATGGACTGAAGTCCTTGCGGCCGAAGAGCATAAACTCGAACGCCCCTCCAAGAGCTACCCAAAGCGCAGATTGCTACCCCGATTAGAGGAGGAAGCACTTGATACGGCCGACCGGCCACCTCGTGGCCGCGACAGAGAGGCCTCTCGGCCCTCCACTCAAGCCGCACCCCGTACCAAGGCACGGGAAAATGCGCCTGACCTGCGAGATATGTTGGAGGACAAGGCATGGCAAACAAGATCGATCTACGGATCGCGTGGGCGCCCCACGACTCGAGACGGTAACCGTCACGCTGGACACAAATCTGGTAGGGCCGAACACAGTAGACAAAGCTCATTGGAGCTACGTCGTGATATTGCCCAGTACAGAGGCGCCGCACACCCACTATGCTTCACAGACGAAGTAATGGATCATCAAATCCCCGAGGGTTTCAAACCCGTAAACATCGAATCATATGATGGCACAACAGATCCTGCGGTATGGATCGAGGATTATCTCCTTCATATCCACATGGCCCGCGGCGATGATTTCCACGCCATCAAATACCTCCCACTCAAGCTTAAAGGACCGGCTCGGCATTGGCTTAACAGCTTGCCAACAGGATCAATCAGTTGTTGGGAGGACCTGGAAGCCGCATTCCTCGACAATTTCCAGGGCACTTATGTGCGACCACCAGACGCTGATGACCTAAGCCACATAATTCAGCAGCCAGAAGAATCGGCCAGGCAATTCTGTACACGGTTCCTAACAAAGAAAAACCAAATAGTCGACTGTCCGGCCGCAGAGGCCCTAGCAGCCTTCAAGCACAATATCCGTGACTAGTGGCTTGCCCGGCACCTTGGACAGGAAAAGCCGAAATCCATGGCAACACTCACGACACTCATGACCCGCTTTTGCGCGGGAGAAGACAGCTGGCTTGCTCGTAGCAATAATATGACCAAGAACCCTGGTAATTCAGATACTAGGGACAGTAGTGGCAGGTCGCATCGCAACAAGCAGAGGCGCCGCATTAACAGCGACAATGCTGAGGATACGGCAGTTAATGCCGGATTCAGAGGCTATAAATCCGGTCAGCGGAAAAAGCCATTCAAAAGAAATCCTAGGGCCCCGTCCAATTTGGACCAAATACTCGACTGCTTGTGCCAAATACATGGCACCCCCAAAAAGCCGGCCAATCACACCAACAAGGATTGTTGGGTGTTCAAGCAGGCATGCAAGTTAGATGCCGAAAATAAAGAGAAGGGGCTGCATAGAGATGACGACGAAGAGCCCCGGCCGCCGAACAACAGTGGACAGAAGGGTTTTCCCCCACAAGTGCGGACGGTGAACATGATATATGCAACCCACATCCCCAAGAGGGAGCGGAAGCGCGCGTTAAGGGACGTATACGCGGTAGAGCCAGTGGCCCCAAAGTTCAACCCATGGTCCTCCTGCCCGATCACCTTTGATCGAAGGGACCATCCCACTAGCACTCGTCATGGCGGATTCGCCGCATTGGTTCTAGACCCAATTATTGATGGATTTCATCTCACTAGAGTCCTTATGGACGGCGGCAGCAGCCTGAACCTGCTTTACTAGGATACAGTGCGGGAAATGGGCATTGATCCCTCGAGGATTAAGCCCACCAAAACGACCTTCAAAGGCATAATACCAGGTGTAGAGGCCAACTGTACAGGCTCAATCACACTTGAAGTGGTCTTCGGATCTCCGGATAATTTCCGAAGCGAGGAGTTAATCTTCGACATAGTCCCATTCCGCAGTGGCTATCACGCACTGCTCGGGCGAACCGCATTCGCCAAGTTCAACGCAGTACCTCACTACGCATACCTTAAGCTCAAGATGCCAGGCCCTCAAGGAGTAATTACGGTCAATGGAAATACCGAACGCTCCCTCCGAACGGAGGAGCACATGGCGGCCCTTGCAGCGGAAGTTCAAAGCAGCCTCTCCAGGCAGTTCTCCAGCCCGGCCATTAAACGTCGGGATACCGTCAAGCGCGCCCGGAGTAACCTACAACAAGACCGCCTGGCACGTTCCGAGCAGGCATAGCAATGCGGCCCCAACCCCAGCCCTCGCAAAAATGCGACACCAGTGCTTCGCGTACATAATTACGCTCTAGAAATACCATGGGTACAGGAGGAGGGGCACCATCACGGCACGCCCGAAACACGGCTTAAACCGCACCAGGGGCTGCCGATTTTTTATTTTTCTCTTACTTTTAGGACTCCATTCTTCGGAAGGCCTGTTCGGCATTTCAATTGCCGCACAAACGATGCAAGAACCATGGAAGCAGACAAGCCATGCCGCATTACGGAACTCCCAGGTGGTCTCTATCACGAGCAGTATACCTGTTTCGCATACCATTCCGCAGCCTGCCCCTGGAACGGACATGTTAATAGTCCAACCTTTTGCTTATCGCATTATTGTATTGTTCTGCTTTGATCACAGCCCCTTTTAATAAACAATGCATAGCTTTTGTCTATTTTTGCATTACCTTTTTTACAAATATATGTTCCTTAATGACATGTTGCACCCGTACACTTTGGTACGGCCAAAATACGCCAGGGGCTTTAAGTACCCCTCAATATGGCGTGAGAAGTCCGAACACTTTAACAAGTGCGGCACCCCGAACTTATAGCATTATATGCATCGGCTCCGAATCATGTCTTGGGTCAATAGTTGGGTTTGCCCGGCTCCTATGTTTTGGTGCCTTACGTTCCGCTATATCGGCTAAGGTAGCACTAGGAGAACTACTGCGATTGTGCCCTAGTTGAGCTGGGTGGAGCACCTCAGTAGAGAAAGCTAAAACTGACTGTCATGATGAAGTGAGAGCTGGTCACTGTTCGAGAGGTTTTTTGAGTCCCTAAAGACTTATACCGCTTCGAGCGAGGAGTCGGCTCTATCCAGCCAAGGCATGGATAGCGCCCCGGACTCGGTCTTCTGAATACCAGGGGCTTCGCCGAAATTTAAAATTATAGAATTCTATGGCTAAGTGAGAGTGTTCACGCATTATAGTCCGATTGCCTTGTTCGTTGTGCTGAGCGCCTCCCTCGAAGGACCCAAACATGGGAAAAAGAGCACTCAGGTTCATCCCCGAACACCCCAGCACTAGCGGCATGGGGGCAGAAGCCGATGACTCGCCATCTCTCAGAATTGATAAACAGCCGCACAGAAGGTAATATTTTAAATTCCAACAACATTGCTTAGCGCATATGAACAAGTTTTCAGCGCATAGGATAAAACGAGCAAGTTTTACTCAAAAATTACATCCCTGGAACATTCATCCGCCACAAGGCGGGCACCCTCCAGAACATCCGTATAATAATTCTCGGGCTTGCGATGCTCTTTCCCCGGCGGTGGCCCGTCCTTCACAAGCTTCTCAGCATCCAGCATGCCCCAGTGCACCTTAGCACAGGCAAGGGCCCTACAGGCACCTTCAATGTAGATGGAGCGCTTGATGACTTCGAGCCTTGGACATGCCCCCACCAGCCGTTGCACCAGCCTGAAATAGCTCCCAGGCAGAGCCTCCCCAGGCCACAGCCGAACTATGAGGCCCTTCATGGCCTGTTCGGCCGCCTTGTGGAGCTCGACCAGTTGCTTCAGCTGGTCGCGCAGGGGAACGGGGTGTCCGGCCTCGGCATACTGACACCAGAACACCTTCTCTGTCGAGCTGCCCTCCTCGGCTCGATAGAATGCGGCGGCATCGGACACGCTACGGGGAAGATCTGCGAACGCTCCTGGAGAGCTCCGGATTCGGGTAAGTAACAAGTAACTCACGTTTATATGTTTGCTTTGCATAAAGAATGCCTTACCCGCTGCTATCTTTTTCACCGCATCCAACTCCTGGAGGGCCTTCTGGGATTCAGCCTTGGCAGACATGGCATTTTCAATAGCCATCGCGAGCTCGGACGCTCGCGTCTTTGAGTCAAGCTCCAAACTCTCATGTTTTTTCATGAGAGCCTGGAGCTCTTGCCGCACCTTGCCAACCTGGGCCTCATACTTCTCCCGCTCGGTGCGCTCCGTGGCCGCCCTCTTCTCGGCCTCGACCAGCGCTTGCTTAAGGCTCGCCACCTCAGACGTGGCCGCTACAATAGCCATGATAATCCTGTCATTTCTTGCAATTGCAACTTTTTTTATATATATTTAAACAAGGTATTTCTTACCTTCCTGGTCCTCGAGCTGCTTCTTGGCCCGCTCGAGCTCTTGCTCGGACTGCTCGAGGCTCTGCTTTAACGTGTCCACTTCCGCAGTCAGTGCGGCGGACGCCAGCAGAGAAGCCTGCATACGCATATTGACTCTTTTTTGTTAGACTCCTGCGAATTTTATTGATCCTCTATTCGGCTTTTCTTCCCGAACGCCAAACAGAGCATCAAGGGCTACTTTCCATGCGGTAATATTATTTACACATTCTTTACTTACCTCAAAGCCTGTTAAAAGGTTAGTACAAGCTTCAGTCAGTCCGCTCTTGGCGGACTGTACCTTCTGGACCACCGCACTCATAATGGTGCGGTGCTCCTTGTCGATGGAGGTGCCTTTGAGCGCCTCCAACATATTGTCCGGCGCCTCCGGTTGGACGTGGGTCACCGACACGGCGGGCTTGCTCCTCTTGGAAGGAGGTCGCCCGCCGGACTCTGGAACCTTTGAAGGTTCCGGAGCGGTGTCCGGCCTAGAGCCGGACTTGGAGCCCTGGGGGTTTTTATCCCCTTTACTCCTGGAGTCCGGGAGGTCGCCTTGCGGTGCCTCCAGGACCACCTCCTCCTGGCTTGGAACCTGTTGGGACAACACTTCGGCATCGTCCGTAGGGCGAGGGGAGGTAGCCGTCGGAAGCGAATTCACATCCGACGAGTCCAGTGAACCGCTCGACGACGCGTCGAGCCGGTCTTTGGGTGGGCTGCATAATCATATTCGACATAAGGGAAAGCCGTGCAATAAAGGAATACCATGAATTACTCCGGTATCCGGATACTTACGATTTCGCCAGGGGCTTGGCCCTGAGCGGCCACTCCTCTCCGCCGTCGGCATCGGTGGAGTAGTCCGGAGGAAGGGTTTTCCCCTTCTTGGACCCTTCGGCCTCCCCAGTAAGGGCGGCCTTCCTTTTCTTCTCTCCCCCCGCTGGAGGGGGAGAGGTCTCTTCTTCCTCCTCCTTGTTTTCACGGGAGGAATGCGCCTTGGAGCCATCAGATGATGAACCCGACACCTCCTGGCGCCGGGCACTTTTTCGAGTCCCCGTGGCGTTCTTCATGGCCTTCTTCTCCGGCACCACATGGGGTGCCGGAACCAGCAGCTTCGCCAAGCGGGCATCTGCTGGGTCTTCGAGCAAAGGAGCCGGACAGTTGATCTGTCCAGACTGCGCCTGCCAAGCCTGTCAAAGGTAAGGGAGCTTAGATCCCGCATAGAGTCAAAATATGAAAAACTAATACCCTGTAAGAGGAACAAACAACTTACCGCGCTAGCATGACGCTGCACGCTGAATCCGCAATCCTTGGTAGCGGATGCGGGAGCCTCGGCGCCCTTGAAGAGCACATTCCAGGCATCTTCGTACGTCGTGTCAAAGAGCCTGCTCAGAGTTCGGTGCTGCGCCGAGTTGAACTCCCACAGATTGAAGGCCCGTTGTTGACATGGGAGGATCCGGCGGATGAGCATAACCTGGACTATGTTGACAAGCTTGAGTTGCTTGTCCACCAGGGTTTGGAGGCATGTTTGTAGTCCAGTCACCTCTCCCTTGCTGCCCCACGACAGGCCCGTCTCTTTCCAGGACGTGAGCCATGTTGCGGGTCCGGACCAGAACTCGGGGGCTGCGACCCACTCAGAGTCGCGCGACTCGGTGATGTAAAACCACCCCGATTGCCACCCCTTCAGGGTCTCCACAAAGGAGCCCTCGAGCCATAAGACGTTGGGCATCTTGCCCACCATGGCGCCTCCGCACTCCGCCTGGTTGCCGCGCACCACCTTCGGCTTGACATTGAAAGTCTTGAGCCATAGGACGAAATGGGGGCGGATGCAGAGGAAAGCCTCACACACGACGATAAACGCCGAGATGTTGAGGATGAAGTTCGGGGCCAGATCATGGAAATCCAGGCCGTAGTAGAACATGAGTCCCCGAACGAATGGGTGGATAGGAAAGCCCAGTCCGCGGAGGAAGTGGGGAAGGAACACTACCATCTCATGGGGCCTTGGGGTGGGGAGGAGCTGCGCCTCTTCGGGGAGCCGGTGCGCGATGTCGTTAGAAAAGTATCCGGCCTTCTTCAGGTTTTTTGACGTGTCCCTCCGTGACGGAGGAGACCATCCACTTGCCTCCCGCTCCGGACATGGCTGGAGAAGGTTGAGGTGGGAAGTGCGGACTTGGGCGCTGGAGCTCGAGTGCGCAAAAATGGATAGGCAAAGGAGGAAGAAGGCGTAGGTGAAAAGGTGGATCCTTATCCCCTTATATGGGTGGACGCAACTACGTGTCCCCACCAGCCTGGTAAAACCCGCTTATCTCCAAGTGCCGTAATCAATGGCGCGGTTGGGTTACCCACGCCCGTATTAATGAGAATCCCAGAATAAGGGGACACGATCTCTGCTTCGACAAGACGTGCCAAGAAAACCGCCTCGCATGGCACGCTGAGGTGGGACAATAAAACGATTCAAATAAAGGCTTGGCCATGGTGCGACGTCACACTACGGGATACGTCAGTAGATTAGATTTGTGTAAATATTATTCTCTCTATGGCAATATGTGGAAACTTATTTTGCAGAGCCGGACACTATCTTTGTGTTCAAAATCTTCTATGAAGTACTTGGAGGAGGAACCCGCCTTGCAATGCCGAAGACAATCTACGCGCTGGACTCGTCGTCATTGAAGCCCGGTTTAGGGGCTACTGAGGGAGTCCTGGATTAGGGGGTGTCCGGGTGGCTGGACTATACCTTCAGCCGGACTCCTGGACTATGAAGATACAAGACTGAAGACTTTGTCCCGTGTCCGGAAGGGACATTCCTTGGCGTGGAAGGCAAGCTTGGCGATACGGATATGTAGATCTCCTACCATTGTAACCGACTCTGTGTAACCCTAACCCTCTCTGGTGTCTATATAAACCGGAGGGTTTTAGTCCGTAGGACAACATACAGAACAACAATCATACCATAGGCTAGCTTCTAGGGTTTAGCCTCTCCGATCTCGTGGTAGATATACTCTTGTACTACCCATATCATCAATATTAATCAAGCAGGACGTAGGGTTTTACCTCCATCGAGAGGGCCCGAACCTGGGTAAAACTTCGTGTCCCTTGCCTCCTGTTACCATCCGGCCTAGACGCGCAGTTCGGGACCCCCTACCCGAGATCCGCCGGTTTTGACACCGACAACGGGGCAGCTGATCCGGCGGGACGACGAGATCGACAACGGATCCTAATCCGGTGCGGTGGATGAGGGATGGCAAGCTGTTGCGGTGGACGACGTAGTCAGGGAAGATTCTCTGCCTGGGCGGCGGTCAGGAGGCCGATGGAGGAGCGTGGGGTTTCACGGGTTTTGGCGGCCTCGGTGTATGAATGGGGGGGGGGGCGAAGGGGGAGGGGGAGCCAAGCTTAGGGACGCGTTTGTTCGAAATGTAGGGTAAGCTAGTTACCAGTGTACCCCCACCGGTTTTGACACCGCGACGTGGAGCTTCATTTCCGGCTGAGGGGTAGAAGGGGGATTTCGCGTGTCTGGGCTGCGGGAGCGATTTCGGATGAGGAGGAAGTTCTCGCGCGCGTCCAAATTTCGGGATAACAAGGCGCGCGCGGGTTGAAGAAGCGGGAGTTTCGAAGCAGGTGAGACAAAAGATACTCGAGCTTGAAAATTTTGAGATAACAAGGTGCGGATTCCTTGTTCGGCAGAACAAACTTAACGTGTAAAAAAACAATTCATACAAGACACAAGAGAGTCATGTCCCCTTTTACTATATTTCTATAGATGCCATTGAAAAAACTACAAGAAAAATGTAAAAAAATCGGGAGAACAAGATTACCCAGCACAGTACCAAATCAATTCGCATTTCCCTCAACAACAACAAAAAACAAATCAATTCCCACCAAAGAAAGAGTAATGTCCCTTTTTATATGATTACAGATGCCATGATCTCGAATTTCAATTTTTGAATCCACGTTATGTTGAATTGTAATATATCGTTAGGTGACCTTGCGGTTTATAATTGATGTAGTCGTACATTTTGATCTTCCATAATATATGAAGATTTTACTCCACCATGTGAACATATATATTGTCGTCTACCATATGGACTAAATTTGAATCAATTTTCCTTATTTGAATACGATTGTTGTCAAGTTATACAATAATTTAAATATTATCTTGATAACAAAAAACATACATATAGCAGTAATCATATTTCACTATGAACTACATGTACCATACACTCTCCAATTCAAATATTTGTATCCATTTTATGTTGAATTCAAATCATAGTACATTATTGGTCTAGGTAGCAAGATGTTTGGGATAATCTAAACCCTGTTTTCATACGTATAATTTTTGGCTGAATTAGGACAAGTTTTGGTATAAGCCTCTTGCAAAACCGGAGATTCTCTCAACAAGCCTCGTGGTTCCGAGAGGGAATGTGTCACCTTTGTGTGCGAAACGATATACGCTGCCTCCCCCCTGATTTTATTTCCAGAGGCAACATAGAACTATATGAGTGCCCTGTTAAATTTTGGAATTATTTCGGCTTCATTTGGCCTTTTTATACATTAATTGAGTTTCTAGACTTTTAATGTGCATAATCTAAATATGAATTGCATGCACATGCTCCGGTGCACCAAAGTGGGTTGAAAAATCACATGTGTGTCCTTGGTTGAATTTCTAGGTCCCATGGAAGAAATGAGAATGAAATTCAAACATCTGGGCGTCATGACTCGGCCGAGAACATCGAGAAACTTTGATTTTAAATTCATGTAAATCCAAAACTTGCCTGGAAATCATGAAACTTGGCATGGTGTCATGTCATGGCACTAACATGTTGTGGTAAAAAATTGGGCCAATTTGGAAGCTCGTGGTTCTAAGAGGGAACGTGCCACCTTTGAGTGTGAAATGATATACACTGTCCCCCCCTTGAGTTCCTTAACAAAGGCAACATAGAACTACATTAGTGCCCTGTTAAATTTTGGAATTATTCCCGGTTCATTTGTCATTTTTTATACATTAATTGAGTTTCTGGTCATTTAATGTGCATAAGTCAAATTTGAACTACAAGCACATGCTCTCGTGCACCAAAGTTGGTTGAAAAATCACATTTGTGTCCTCGGGTGAATTTCTAGGTCCCATGCAAGAAATGAGAATAAAATTAAAACATCTGGGCATCGTTGCTCGGCCGAGAACATTGAGAAACTTGGTTTTAAAATTCTTGTAAATCCAAAACACGTCTGAAAATCATGAAACATGGCATGGATGTCATGTCATGGTACTACCATGTTGTGGTAAAAAAATTGGCCGAATAGGAACAAATTTTGGTATAAGCTTCTTGCAAACCGAAGCTTCTCTCAAGAAGGCTTGTGGTTCTGAGAGGGAAGTGGAACCTTTGAGTGCGAAACAATATACGTTGTCCCCTTTGAGTTTATTTACAAAGGCAACATAGAACTACATGAGTGCCCTGTTAAATTTTGGAATTATTCCGGCTTCGTTTGGCCTTATTTACACATTAATTGAGTTTTTGGTCATTTAATGTGCATAATTCAAATTTGAACTACAAGCACATGCTCCCGTGCACCAAAGTTGGTTGAAAAATCACATTTGTGTCCTCGGGTGAATTTCTACTCCCTCCTTCCATCTATATAGGTCCTAATGCGTTTTTCGAGGCTAACTTTGACCAGACGTTAGAGCAGTAGTATATGACATGCAACTTACACAAAGCATACCTTCAAATTTGTATGTCAAAGGAGCTTCCAATAATATAATTTTCATAGTATACATCTCATGTGCTATTAATCTTGTCAATAGTCAAAGGCTGTCTTGAAAAACACATTAGGCCCTATATAGATGGAAGGAGGGAGTAGGTCCCATGCAAAAAATGAGAATAAAATTCAAACATCTGGGCATCGTGGCTTGGTCGAGAATATTGAGAAACTTGGTTTTAAAATCATGAAACTTGGCATGGTGTCATGTCATGGTAGTACCATGCCGTGGTAAAAAAAATTGGCCGAATAGGAACAAATTTTGGTATAAGCTTCTTGCAAATCGGAGCTTCTCTCAAGAAGGCTTGTGGTTCTGGGAGGGAACGTGTCACCTTTGTGTGCATAATTCAAATTTGAAATACAAGCACATGTTCCAGTGCACCAAAGTTGGTTGAAAAATCACATGTGTGTCCTTGGGTAAATTTCTAGGTTCCATGCAAGAAATGGGAATGAAATTCAAAATTCTAGGCGTCGTGGTTGGGTTGGAATCATTGAGAAACTTAGTTTTTTAATTCCTATAAATCCAAAACACACATGAAAATAATGAAACTTGGCTTGGTGCCATGACATGGCACCAACATGCTGTGGTAAATTTGCAGTCTGATTTGCGAAGGCGCACACATTAACAATCAACAAAGTCATTTTGGAACAAGTGCTGTCACGTTACAATCGGAAACACAAGTATTATTGAAACCGTGGGCGTTCTACTTACTAGTACCATTTACGTGCCGCCACGCGTCCCCATTTTTTATTAGCTAGGAGGCGCCGTGCAAGGTAGCTATTTGAGTACGAGAGGCGTGCGATCAGACCCCTGCGCGTGCTTATCGGGAGGAGAGCCCTTTGACCTCCATCTGCCGTCCACCTCTCTCCCAAGGTCTCCATTAATGGTGCCCGAGCCTCTGTTTAATGGCGTGGCTATGTCTCACTCGACTAAGATTTAAGAGAGAAAAAAGAAAATCTGAAAGCATGGATCTTGATGTAAGATCCGACGAACCTATATAGCATCTACTGCGACTTATAGCAAGACTGATGAATATATAAGGACGATTAATTTTTTTTATCAAAGAAGGGCTTGCCCCTTCCGATTTTCATTACTGAAAACCACCACAATTCACAAGAAGTTCAGCACAACTCCAGCCTAACACAAAGGACTAAAAGCTACCAGATTGAAATCGCAACATCCCAAGAGGCCAATAAAGGCCAAACATCCGCGCTAGAACCCAACATTTCACAACCGACGACACAATCCACATCCCAAACTGATTATTACATCAAAAGAAACCAGGAAACTAGTCTCCGCGGTGAGCGGCGATGAGCTCTTTCGTGTCCTCAAGACGCTGCTTGAGAACATGCACGAATTCCTCCACCAGCCTTTGGCGCTCGTTGCGGAGCATGTCATTCTCGTCCATAAGGTTCTTGACGACGACGACGGTCCTCTTCAACAAGGCACTGGTCTCCTCCTACTAGTCTGCACTTCGGACGATCTTCTCCCTCAGCAGGTCGCGCTTGGCCCGGAGCCTCTCATTGCCCTCCCTTAGTTGCCGGTAGCCTGTTCAAACGAGGCTTTCATGTTGTCCTGCAACCTCGCCCAGCCAAAGATCTGATCCATCTGGCTATGGACGATCGCATGCATGCGCCTGTAAGAGTCGTCATCTGCCCGTGAGAAATTTTCCCAGGTCGCCGCGGCGTGGTGGGACATCTCTGCTGCATTCATGGCGCGGTGGGACATCTCTGCTACTTCCGTGGCACGGCCGGACCAGTCTGCTGCATCGACGGCGCGGCGGGACCTCCGTGCTGCTTCAGCGGCGCGGCGGGACCTCTGTGCTGCTACTTCCGTGCGGCAGGAGATGTCGGCTGCTCTCGCAGCGAGGCGGGACATCTCTCGTGCTTCCGCTTCCATGCTCGCCTCTCCCTGGTGGCAATCTCTGGACCCAGAACTCACGCTGGCCATGGTAGACGCAAGCGAAGGATGCTGAATGACTTGTTTGTTTTTGTGGATGAGGAGTTGAGGAGGAATGTCCAGTCATCTTGGCATACTAGTATTTATAATCGAGTACTAATACGCTCCTAAGTGGGAAACCGTTTAGGTTGTGATCGGTGTGAACAGGTTTGCAATTCAATATAGCGTGGAGTAATTTGGAACGTGACGAGACACAAGCTCAAAATTTATTGACGGTTCTAGTTTCGAAGTGTGGCACTATTCCCGGATGGAGTACTTCTTTTTCTACTCCCTCCTTTCCGGTTTTATAGGGCTTATTTCAAAATTTTAGTTTTTCCATTTTATAAGGCTCAATTTTGTTGTTCCCCAACACATGTTCAGATTCCAAGGTGCATTAAATCATTACATGCAAGTATTAAGAGAAAATTGACCAATGCATGTACTTTATGCATGCATGCATTGCAATTAATGCATTGATAAACATAATTTTTTGAGAAAAACAAGAGCATTAATTAGGTGCTTTTGAAAACTACAAAAAATATTCCACCACTCACCATCTTGGTCGGTGGGATTTTTGAATTAAGCCCTATAAACCGGAAAGGAGGGAGTACTGCTGCGTACGTGCAATAACTGGCACCGTCGTATACATATCTTACGGTTAATGGGGCGTTCGACAGGAATAGCCGCGTGGCGAGCTCTAGGCTAGTCTTTTTTTCAGACGCATTAAACCTATCTCTCGGGACTTCTCGCACGCACCATCGTGCCACCCACAAAAACTTGTACTCTGAGTTTAGTAGTACGTTATACAGGAAGAGAAGAGGTGCACGCACGCACTCGTCCTCTCACACACGCGTCTGTTTTTTCTCGAAAAGGAGGATGATGACCCCCGGCCTCTGCATCTGGGAGTCTCACACGCAAATTATTGAAATATATCGAGCGGACGAACGGACGAGGTGTATTCGAACCTCATACACTGGAGGCGTTAAAGGGGCGGAGGCACAAGGGGCAGTGGAGCACGGTGAGGTCCATCAAGACCTTAGAGAGCTCCATCGTCGGGTCCTGTTCGGTCTGCATGATCTCGCCCTCCTCGTGCACAACCATCTCTCGACTTGGGCCGGGGTATTACAAAACTTTACCATCACATATTTTATACTACTTCAAGGCGCATTAAATCAACACATGCAAGTATCAAAAGGAGAGTCAAGGCATGCATTCATGCGTTGTAATTAATGCATCGGTAAACGCAAATTATTGAAATATATCGAGTGCAGTGCTTTGATGTGTCGCGTCAACTCGTACATCAACGAGAAGTTTGATTATCCTCTCCCTTGCGGACTTAACTGCATCGCCTTTGGCTATATGACAGGTTGGCCACACACCTGTCGGGCCCACCTGTCATACACGCAAAGGCAGGAGTGTCCCTCCCTCGTCCATGAGTGTGGTGGCTGACAAGACTAGAAGAAGCTTTCGCTACACGCTCTCCCTCCCGCACGCGATGAACATGCAGCAGTTTAATCGGTGTCAGATGGCCAGAAGCATACTGTAGTACTCCTCCAGTGCATTAGTACTCCATCATTATTCGACTTCCCAAAGAGGCGAAGAGCCAAGCGCAGCCCGAACGCTCATGTGGCAGTTTCATGTGTAGAGTAGTCTAGGATAATGTGTACTGTGCATGTAAGCTTAAAATCGTTGGGGTCGGCTCCATGCTATGTGGCCGTCTCGAAGTTTAAAAAAAAATTAAAATAGTCTTCTGGCCCTACTTGACACCCTGGTGATTGTAGTTTGCACGCTCATCTGGTCAAGACAGGAATATATATTTTAATTTGTTTTTTTGAAAAGGGGGGATGCCCCGGCCTCTGCATCAGAACGATGCATACAGCCACATATATTTTAATTTGTGGTGGGTAAATGTTAGAGGTTGCAGCAAATATATGGTACACTGCGGGTCTTTCAGCCAAGTTTAGAGGCAAGCATGTGGGGCCAGTGCTATGATGTGTCGCGTCAACTCGTACAATGAGGAGAAGCTTGATTTTACTACACGCCTTCTCCCTCACCCATGCACGTGGTTGCTCGCAAACGAGGACAGGCTTTTGCTTAGTAGTACTTCTACAACAAGCTATCCGTCCCGCTTGCGGTGGACGGACATGCAACAGTGGATTCGACACTGTAGAAGCAGCAGTAGTAACATCATTGTTCGTCTTCTCGAAGAGGCGAAGAGCCAAGCGCAAACCGAACGTTGCAGTTGCGAACATTGGAGCACGCATATAGCCAGGCTCTTGCATGAGACAAAATTGCTATGTGAGCCCACTATTGTACTAGTACGTACAACTACTTGCTAGTATAGCCCTGTAAACCAGAAAGGAGTATTTGCCCTTCTAGAGATTTCAACAAGTGACTAGACTACTCCGAGACGGAGTACATATGGAGCACAATGAGTGAACCTGCACCGTAAATAAATACGTACTAGTTCTATCGTTTTCCTCTCCGAGGTGCACAATATTGAGTATACTGACTAGTCTCTTTTTGACATGCAGAGGGAATTAATTGGAGAAGAAGAATAGAGCTAGCACGATGTGAATGCAACAGAGTTTGGACTCTCATATATTAAAGGCGCCCCACCACTCCAATCCATCTACTCCCAAGTCTCTGCGCAACACTGCTCACTCCAATACAAGACCAAGTGACCAGAAGCCACAAGCACCTATGGAGGCGATGGACGCGAGCGGCAGTCGGCTGTGCCAAATCATCCAAGGCGCCGGCCTGCGGCCCCGCACCGTGCAACGTTTCCAGACGGTGCTGGCGACCGCATGCATCGTTCACGCGGTCATTGCCGCCGAGGGAGGAAACCCACAGCTGCCGGAGGGGCCCGATCCTATGTCCGTGCCGTTCTCTCCGACACAGCACCGACTCGGGAGGTCCTCCGACCCTTCTTCCTCCCTGCCGTATTGTCCGCAGATCCGACCTGCCGCCGCCGACATCCCGGCGACCCTCAGGTATAAGTTCTTCGAAAGCGGCCTTGCTCTACTGCCCCAGCTCCCCATGTGTCTGCATGTGCATCTTTTTCTACTCCCATCAGCTCTTCCAAAGCCACCTAAATTTTTAGTATTATTAGAGGTAAAGCTACTTCATGCATTCGAATCTAGGGCTTTGTTCAAACAACGAAGAAAGGGGGGAAAGTTGTAGCATGAATCTAGTACTTGATTCAAAGAGGAAATAATATGGTGAAAGTAGTAGAGACCGGATACCCAACCGGTCTCTTGGTTGAAAAGGGAAATAATGGGAAAACATAGTACAAACTGGATAAGGAACATATCTATTATTGGTTGAAAAAAGGATAGAAAGTGGCGGCTGGTGGACAAGTCAACAAAGTATGTCCAGGATTAGATTTGCTGCCATCACATAGTAAAAGGTCTCCAGGATTAGATTTGCTGCCCTCACATAGTAAAAGGTCTCAGGATTATATTTGCTGCCCTCACATAGTAAAAGGTCTCAGGATTAGATTTGCTGCCCTCACATAGTAAAAGGTCTCCAGGATTAGATCTGCTGCCCTCACATAGTAAAAGGTCTCCAGGATTAGATTTGCTGCCCTCACATAGTAAAAGGTCTCCAGGATTAGATTTGCTGCCCTCACATAGTACAAGGTCTCCAGGATTAGGTTTGCTGCCCTCACATAGCATGAACAAACTCGGCATCACCACTTTATGCCTCCTTGTAGGTACATTGTGCTGATGCGTCCACTATCGCATGTCCTTATACCAACCTTTTGTTGTTGTTGTTAATGTAAGGGCGCATGTAAAATGAAGTGATCACACTGTTACCTTAGGGACATGTCTAACCAGTGTTATTGTTAATCTAATGCCTCTAGTGATAAGATGCAATTAAACTGTGTTACAAATGGCACTCCTGCTGTTTTCCCTAGTATGATAAGTAAGTTGCTCCTTTATGCTGCTGAGTGTCCTGGTTTCCCCACGTTCCCATGCCCTTAAACCAACTCTTTAGCTGCTGTTGATTTACTGTGTCTGGTAAACAAGCAATGCCACCATTAAAGTAATCCCATATTTGAGGAATCTAATTGTTGATCGTAATGCTTCTGGTAACATGAAGCATTGTTGACGTTTTAAAATTTCTACTGTCCTTGCGTGATTGCCATGAACATAATTAAGATGCTTCTTTTCATTTTGTATATGTTTCGTATATTCTTATTGACCAGCAACTGTTTACTTTCTATCTTTTTGTGCAGATAGGGATATCCATTTCACCTTGCTGCTATTGTGACCTTTTGGTGAACTGCACAAAACATTTTTTTTGGAATGAGTGTCTTGTGCAGTTCAACTAAAATGTCACGTGGGCAACATCTCTCAATTTTGGTGGAACTGCACAAAATGGTGATTGGAGTTTCCAAAATCTCCGTCAAGTTCTACTGGTAATCTCGTGCAACATTTTATTAGCCTTTGCAAGATGGAGCCATCACTGTCAGCACAATGGCACTTTATTTTAGTGGAACTGCACAAAAGGATAAGAAAATTATAGTTGCACCTTACATGAGCCAGACAGCCAACCTTAATGTTCCTCAATTTTAGTGCAACTACTAAAGAAGAATCTGCCAGCTCACAAGAGCAAGTACTTCTTGCTAGCTGAATGATGCAATATTTGCTTCATTTCAGGTGAACTGCAGAAAAAGGCGCATGAATTGAATCATGGAACTCCAGGCAGACCCCATCCAAGTAGAGCTGGAGGTTGAGTTCAAGGAGGCCGCTATTAAAGTGAAATCATGCTCTCCTGTCTCCTTGTTTGTGCTGTGCAAACATGCTGTGCAAATAGGAATACTCAACTAGAGATGTTGTGACGGTCAAGAGCATTCGCCAAGTTCTTCGACTATATGACATGGCTAGCCAAGATGGATTTAATCCCGATATTCACTTTATCAAAAGGCTCTAATGGGTTGGTTCTGAATCTTGCAAGCTGGGAATCAGCAAGATGTGTAGGCATCTTTGTTGTACTTATTATTTGAATCTTATTTGTTGGTTCTGAATCTTGCAAGCTGGGAATCAATGAGATGTGTAGGCATCTTTGTTGTACTTATTATTTGGATCTTATTTGTTGGTTCTTAATCTTGCAAGCTGGGAATCAATGAGATGTGTAGGCATCATTGTTGTACTTATTATTTGGATCTTATTTGTTGGTTATGAATCTTGCAAGCTGGGAAACACGGCATGATGATGCAGAGGACAACAACCATAACAAACAGTTCAAACTTGGTAGTATTATATTTGTGAAAGTGCGACAAATGTGTTGATCGTGTGCGTCCTGAGAATCATAATTCTAATTGTTGTGCATGTTGATCCTGTGGCACTGATAGAACGAGCGAATGCATTACTTGTTTTAAGTATAAATTTCTATTAAAGCTAATTAAATTTAAGTAAAGTGACCACTAACTCATGTTATTACAGTACCAATACAGACCCGCTCGTGAACCGACGTGTGGCCGAGGGTGCATCTTCTGCCGGGCGTGCAGCGGACGAGGGAGGGGTAGTAACTATTGTCACCTGTACACACTCAGCTTACTGTTGAATCCAGTTCCCCAAGAGCTGAAAAACGAACCGCTGCCGCCGCCTACACACTCGTTCACTCGAAGAGACTCCAAAGGAGATCCGAGGGGTGAGCCCGCTGGATATGGACTTCAGCAAGGAGTTCCCCTTTGAGTTTGCCGTTCAGTCCTATGGATGCACCAAGTTGAATGCGATGTACACCAACGATACAGACTCAATAAAGCTCTGCCTCGCCTCAGTCCTATGGCTGCACCAGGTTCTGGAGCATTCGCCCATTTCATCGGCAGTGACGACTGCACCTTTGCTACGGTGGGGAGAAGGAAGAATGCGACGATTCGGCCATCTGGTGCAACAAGCTTGTCGACATCCAGAAGCAATGGAAGATCATCAGCAATGGGAAGGAGAAGGACTGCGTGGTTGACCTCGCTGAGACCATCATCGACCCTTGATATGCCAACATGAAAGAAGACGACCTGAACACGTGGGAGGTACCTCTGAATCTAGCCTACATAACCTACGCGGCCAAGGACGCATACGCATGCTATGACATGTACAGGCAGATCTTGGACATGAGGGCGTGTCTGCTTCCCGTAACCGACGAGTACACGAACAACCGCAGCGTCATGATCAAGCGTGCCAGGAAGGTCTAGATGTTGTACTTTATCTGTTTATAAGCACCTTTATCATCTGAGTGTTTCATGCATTAGCCTATGTGTCGTAATTATCTGTTTTTTCTGAAATATTTCTTTTAAGAACCCATTAACCTGATTGCTTTTTAGTGGCTATTTGCTTATGTATGTAAACTAGTTCACTTGTCCGTAAAAAAACTAGTTCACTCGGCTATCGTGCTTTGAATCTCCTTCCTCCCAACATATTCCCCTCCTCAGGTGGACCCAGCAGGTCTCTGAATTTTCTCCCACTTACTTTTTCGATGTAAACTTAGTTTTCTCCCAGTACATTCCCCTAGAACCAACTCAACTGTCCCACGTCTAGCCTAAAAAATAATAATACCCCACATACTATTAACTCATCAAATTAAAATGATATTTTATTTCGTAAGTTGAAAGTTCTTACAAAATAATAATAATAATTGTTTATATATAACTTGGCAAGCTAACTCCTAGTGATTGTGTACATAAGCTTGCAAAGATTTTACTGACATGCAATCATGTGTTTATGTTTTTACCCAGCCCAACAAGTCCACGGATTTCGAGAAAAATGCAAATGGGATTTAAACGAGCTACATAGATGCTACATCATTGTTTCACCCAGCCCACCAAATGGTCTAAAAAACAAATGGACTGGCTGACATGTGGGCCAGTAGGTCGAAGCCTAAGAAGGCGTTGGATTTACATCCAACGGCCGACATTCTTCTTCAATATCTCGTCTTCTTCCCCCAGCACGGCTGGAACCGCCTGCTCCAGCCTTCGGCGTCCAATGACGTTGTTTTGCGCTCCTTAGTGCTACCCCGCCGACGGCCAAGCCATCCCTCCACTTCGCACCTCCTGGTATTCTCTGCTGAGTGTAGGCCCACCCCGCACCCGAACTAGTCAAGTTTCCCACTCCTCTCCGTCTGCGACTCCACTGCCGCGTCTTCCCCATCTCTAGGTCGTTCCAGTCTGGAGCCTCGTCGTCGTCCACCGCCTCGGTGCGCTTGGCGCGGCGTGGTCAACATACGAGAGTCATCGGAAGAGGACTGTACGTGGAGAGCCTGACGGCTGGGACCCACGAGGTCCATGGTCGCACGCAAGGAAAAAACGTTCCCCCCGCTGACAGGTCAGACCCACCAGCTATATCTTCGCACGCAAGGAAGTGCCTCCTTATTACGCACCAAAAAATGAATACCCCCTGCTAGCTGGGATCCACCATTGTGGGTGGCTGACTTGTGGGCCTACTAAGTTGACGAGGACAAAGGGCTTTGTCAACTTAGTCAATATGAACGATTCTAGCTCCAGTGACCGTACGATGTCCATCCAACGGCCATAGTGCTTCTTCAACCTCTGGTCTTCTTGCTCCAGCCGCCCAAAGCAGCGCCGGTCGTGCCGCGTGCTCCTGCCTCTCGTGGCCGGCTGTGATGTCACGGAGGCCTCACCGCCCCCTACTACTCCCACCGCTGGCCTAGGGTATCCCTCTACTCACCCACACCCCTTGTTATTCTATGGCGACGGCAGCCTCACGCCGCAGCCGAACCAGTGAACCGTTGTACTCCTCTCCGCGTGGGCATCCACTGCCGCGTCTTCCCCGGCTCCGCGTCGTCCCCTTCCTAGGCCTCGCCGTCGTCCACCTCCTTGGTGCTCTCGGCGCGGCGTGGTCAATGTGGTCAACGACCGACTTCCATCGGAAGAGTACTGTGCGTGGAGAGGCTGACAGCTGGGTCCACGGCCACAGCCCAGTTTTTTTGTGATTTTCCAAGTAAGTCGCTTTGTCAGTCGTACTCCCCTTCGCATGGGAAACAACCGCCGAGTCTTCCCTGCCTCTGTTCGTTCCCTTCCTAGGCCTCGCCGTCGTCCACCGCCTTGGTGCTCTCGGCGCGGCCTGGTCAACGTGGTCAACGACCGACATGCATCTGAAGTGGACTGTACGTGGAGAGGCCGACAGCTGGGTCCACGGCCGCACGCAAGGAAATGCCTCCTTATTACGCGCAAAATAATGATTCCTCCACCTGACATCAGGGACCCACCGAAAGGGCCTCTGCATTTCACGAAAAAAACATTACCGCCGCTGACAGCTCGGACCCACCAGCTATATCTTTGCACGCAAGGAAGTGCCTCCTTATTACGCACAAAAAAAATGAATACTCCCCCTGTTAGCTGGGGCCCAGTATAGTGGCAGGCTGACTTATGGGCCTACTAAGTTGACGGGGACAGAGGGCTTTGTCAACTTAGTCAATATGCACGATTCTAGATCCAGTGACCGTACGATGTCCATCCAACGGCCATAGTGCTTCTTCAACCTCTGGTCTTCTTGCTCCAGCCGCCCAAACCAGCGCCGGTCGTGCCTCGTGCTCCTGCCTTCCATGGCCAGCTGCGATGCGGCGGAGGCCTCACTGCCCCCTACTACTCCCACCGCTGGCCAGGCCATCCCTCTACTCACCCACACCCCCTGTTATTCTGCAGTGATGGCGGCCTCACACTGCAGCGAACCAGTGAACCCTCGTACTCCTCTACGCGTGGGCATCCACTATCGCGTCTTCCCCGGCTCCGCGTCGTCCCCTTCCTAGGCCTCACCATCGTCCACCGCCCTGGTGCTCTCGGCACGGCGTGGTCAACGTGGTCAAGGAACGGCTTCCATCGGACGTGGACTGTACATGGAGGCTGACAGCTGGGTCCACGGCCGCAGCAAGGAAGTGCCTCCTTATTACGTGCAAAATAATTATTCCTCCACCTGACAACGGGGACCCACCGGACGGGCCAATGTATTTCGCGAAAAAACGTTTGCCCCTGACTGCTGGGACCCACCAGCTACATCTTCGCACGCAAGGAAGTGGGTCCGGGTAAAAAAATGATTCGCCCCCCTGACTGCTAGGACCCACCAGCTACATCTTCGCAGGCAAGGAAGTGCCTGACAGACAGGACCCACCTGGTCGAAGCGTACGTAGCGTTGTCATTCTGGTCGTGAACGTGTACGTACATATATACTGGTGGATGTAGAGGCGCGCACGTGTCGTAGTAGAGGCGCGTACGTGTCGTAGTAGAGGCACGCACGTAGCATGTACACATACGTACAACGGCCAGGGTGCAAGATAGAAAATACGGCCACGTATGTGTACATACGAGCGGGGTCTCGAACGCCTACTTGCGCATATGTACGGCCAGGGCTCGTGTCCATGGCTGGGTCGGAACGGAGAAACAACGTTGTCGTCATGTTCATGGGGAGGCAACAGAATGCGTCGTGTTCATGGGGAGGCAACGGAATGCGTCGTGTTCATCGGGAGGCAACGGAACGCGTGGGAGCCAACCAGCTGGGTCGGAACGGAATGCTTGGTCGTGTTCATCGGGAGGGCTTCGACGGAACAAGCGATGGAAACAAGGCCTGGCGTACCGCACAACGGAGGATACAGACCTATGTTCAGAACGGGGTCCTGTTGATCGGGAGGGGTCTGGCGTACCGCAAAACAGAGGAAACAGACCTCCTATGGTCGAAACGGGGGTCCTGTTGATCGGGAGGGGTGTGGCGTACCGCAAAACGGACGAAACGGACGTCCTACGGTCGAAACGAGGGTCCTGTTGATCGGGAGGGGTGTGGCGTACCGCAAAACGGACGAAACAGACTTGTATTGGAGCGCTACGGTCGAAACGGGGGTCCTGTTCATCGGGAGGGGTGTGGCGTACCGCAAAACGGGACTCCATGGGATACTGTTCATCTCCACCGTCGACCTCCTCCAGCCTCCACGGGCTACCGTTGACCTCCTCCAGCCTCCACGGGCTCCTGTTCATCCAGCCTCCACCGCGCGCTACTCCACCGGCTACTGTTCAACCACCCCTCCACGGGCACCCCTCCACCGTCTACTGTTCATCCAGCCCTCCACCACACCACGAGGTCCTGTTCATCCAGAGGCAACGCCACCGCTCACTGTTCATCCAACCCCCCCGGCAACGCTCATTGTTCATCCCAGAGGCAGCATCGATCAGTTTCAGTTAGCAGCAGTAGCGAAGGAATCGCTCGATCGGGTTCAGTTAACAGCCATCGATCGATCACTCGGGTTCAGTAACGCGTAGCCTGCAGTGCAATCACTCGGCTTCAGTTAGAACCCAACGCCTCGCTCGGGTTCAGTTAGAGCCAACGCCTCGCACACACGCGCCTACGTGTACGAGAGAAACGCGCATCGCTCGGCCCCCGACCTCCCACCATAACCAGGAACTCGCTGAAATTTTCCCAGCCCTCGCTTCTACCACGGTTTTTTTCCGTCATGGATGGCCCAAAGAATGCCATGCAGCTGCGTCTTCGTCCCGCCCAGGACGAAAAACCCATTTTCTGTCATGATTTTTTGTCATAGAAGTAGGAGCCCACCACATCTATGATGATACCGGGTTCTGTCACAATTATCGTCATAGAAGTGTCATATGTATGACAAAAAAATTCGTTCGGCCCAAAATGTCATGGATGTGTCTTTTTTTGTAGTGGAGATGCCCATCAATAGATATCAATGTGAGTGAGTAGGGATTGCCATGCAACGGATGCACTAGAGCTATAAGTATATGAAAGCTCAACAAAAGAAACTAAGTGGGTGTGCATCCAACTCGCTTGCTCATGAAGACCTAGGGCATTTTGAGGAAGCCCATCATTGGAATATACAAGCCAAGTTCTATAATGAAAAAATCCCACTAGTATATAAAAGCGATATCATAGGAGACTCTCTATCATGAAGATCATGGTGCTACTTTGAAGCACACATGTGGAAAAAGGATAGTAACACTGTCCCTTCTCTCTTTTTCTCTCATTTTTATTTGGGCCTTCTTTTTTTTTCTTTTTGGCCTTTTTTTCTATTTTTTTATTTTTCGTCCAGAGTCTCATCCCAACTTGTGGGGGAATCATAGTCTCCATCATCCTTTCCTCACTTGGGACAATGCTCTAATAATGATGATCATCACACTTTAATTTCTTACAACTCAAGATTACAACTCAATAGTTAGAACAAAATATGAATCTATGTGAATGCCTCCGGCGGTGTACCGGGATGTGCAATGATGCATGAGTGACATGTATGAAGAATTATGAACGGTGGCCTTGCCACAAATACGATGTCAACTACATGATCATGCAAGCAATATGACAATGATGAAGCGTGTCATAATAACGGAACGGTGGAAAGTTGCATGGCAATATATCTCGGAATGGCTATGGAAATGCCATAATAGGTAGGTATGGTGGCTGTTTTGAGGAAGGTATATGGTGGGTTTAAGGTACCGGCGAAAGTTGCGCGATACTAGAGAGGCTAGCAATGGTGGAAGGGTGAGAGTGCGTATAATCCATGGACTCAACATTAGTCATAAAGAACTCACATACTTACTGCAAAAATCTATTAGTTATCGAAACAAAGTATTACACGCATGCTCCTAGGGGGATAGATTGGTAGGAAAAGACCATCGCTCTCCCCGACCGCCACTCATAAGGAAGACAAACAATAAATAAATCATGCTCCGACTTCATCACATAACGATTCATCATACGTGCATGCTACGGGAATCACAAACTTCAACACAATTATTTCTCAAATTCACAACTACTCAATTAGCATGACTCTAATATCACCATCTCCATATCTCAAAACAATTATCAAGTATCAAACTTCTCATAGTATTCAACGCACTTCTATGAAAGTTTTTATATTAAAGCAAATTTCCATGTTGTTCTAAAGGACTCTCAAAATAATATAAGTGAATCATGAGAGATAAATTATTTCTATAAAATAAAACCACTGCCGTGCTCTAAAAGATATAAGTGAAGCACTAGAGGAAAAACTATATAGCTCAAAAGATAAAGTGAAGCACATAGAGTATTCTAATAAGTTTCAAATCATGTGAGTCTCTCTCGAAAGATGTGTATAGCAAGGATGATTGTGGTAAACTAAAAATCAAAGACTCAAATCATACAAGATGCTCCAAGCAAAACACATATCATGTGGTGAATAAAAATATAGCTCCAAGTAAAGTTATCGATAGACGAAGACGAAAGAGGGGATGCCTTCCGGGGCATCCCCATGATTAGGCTTTTTGGTGTCCTTGAGTTTTACCTTGGGGTGCCATGGTAATCCCCAAGCTTAGGCTCTTGCCACTCCTTGTTCCATAATCCATCAAATCTTTACCCAAAACTTGAAAACTTTACAACACAAAACTCAAAATAGAAAATCTCATGAGCTCTATTAGCGAAAGAAAGCAAAACACCACTTCAAGGTACTGTAATGAACTCATTATTTATTTATATTGGTGTTAAACCTACTGTATTCCAACTTCTCTATGGTTTATAAACTCTTTTACTAGCCATAGATTCATCAAAATAAGCAAACAACACACAAAAAACAGAATCTGTCAAAAACAGAATAGTCTGTAGTAATCTGTAGCTAACGCAACTTCTGGAACCCCAAAAATTCTAAAATGAATTGCTGTACATGAGGAATTTATCTATTAATCACCTTCAAAAAGAATTAACTAAATATCACTTTCAAAATAAAAAATGGCAGCAATTGTTGTGAGCACTAAAGTTTATGTTTTTTATAGCAAGATCAAAAAGACTTTCCCCAAGTCTTCCCAACGGTTCTACTTGGCACAAACACTAATTAAACACAAAAAACACAACCAAAACATAGGCTAGATAAATTATTTATTACTAAACAGGAGCAAAAAGCAAGAAATAAAAATAAAATTGGGTTGCCTCCCAACAAGCGCTATCGTTTAACGCCCCTAGCTAGGCATAGAAGCGAAGATAGATCTAGGTATTGCCATCTTTGGTAGGCAATCCATAAGTGGCTCTCATAATAGATTCATATGGTAATTTAATTTTATTTCTAGGAAAGTGTTACATGCCTTTCTTTAATGGAAATTGGAATTTAATATTCCCTTCCTTCATATCAATAATTGCACCAATCGTTCTAAGGAAAGGTTTACCAAGAATAATAGGACATGAAGGATTGCAATCTATGTCAAGAACAATGAAATCTACGGGCACATAGGTCCTATTTGCAACAATAAGAACATCATTAATTATTCCCATAGGTTTCTTAATAGTGGAATCCGCAAGGTGCAAGTTTAAAGAACAATCATCCAAATCATGGAAACCTAGCAAATCACACAAAATTTTTGGAATCGTGGAAACACTAGCACCCAAATCACACAAAGCATAACACTCATGATATTTAATTTTAATTTTTATTGTAGGTTCCCACTCATCATAAAGATTTCTAGGGATAGAAACTTCCAACTCAGGTTTTTCTTCATCAGATTGCATCAAAGCATCAACGATATGTTTAGTAAAAGCTTTATTTTGACTATAAGCATGAGGAGAATTTAGCACAGATTGCAACAAGGAAATACAATATATCAAAGAGCAATTATCATAATTAAATTTCTTTAAATCCAAAATAGTGGGTTCATTGATATCTAAAGTTTTGACCTCTTCAATCCCACTTTTATCAATTTTGCATCAAGATCTAAAGACTCTGAATTTTTGGAACGCCTTCTAGGTAAAGGTGGCTCATCTTCAGTCCCATCATTATCAAGATTCATATTGCAAAACAAATATTTAATAGGATACACATCAATAACTTTTAGATCTTCATCTTTATTATCATGAAAACTAGAAGAACACGCCTTCACAAAGCAATCTTTCTTAGCACGCATCCTAGCGGTTCTTTCTTTGCACTCATCAATGGAAATTCTCATGGCTTTGAGAGACTCATTGATATCATGCTTAGGTGGAATATATCTAAGTTTCAAAGAATCAACATCAAGAGAAATTCTATCAACGTTCCTAGCCAACTCATCAATCTTAAGCAATTTTTCTTCAATCAAAGCATTGAAACTCTTTTGTGAAGCAATAAATTCTTTAATATTAGATTCAGATTCAGAGGGCATATTATTATAATTTCCATAAGATTTGTTGTAGGAATTACCATAATTATTAGAGGAATTACTAGGAAACGGCCTAGGATTAAAATTACCTCTATACGCGTTATTACCAAAATTGTTCCTACCAACAAAATTCACATCCATAGATTCATTATTATTCTCAATCAAAGTAGACAAAGGCATATCATTAGGATCAGTAGGAGCACCCTTATTAGCAACCAGTTTCATAAGTTCATCCATCTTTCCACTCAAAACATTAATTTCTTCTATCGCATGCACTTTTTTATTAGTAGATCTTTCGGTGTGCCATTGAGAATAATTAACCATAATATTATCTAGGAGTTTAGTAGCTTCTCCTAAAGTGATTTCCATAAAAGTGCCTCCCATGGCCAAATCGAAAAGATTTCTAGAAGCAGAATTCAATCCAGCATAAATTTTTTGTATAATCATCCAAAGATTCAAACCATGTGTAGGGCAATTACGTATCATTAATTTCATCCTCTCCCAAGATTGTGCAACATGTTCATGATCAAGTTGCTTAAAATTCATAATATCGTTTCTAAGAGAGATGATTTTAGCGGGAGGAAAATACTTAGAGATAAAAGCATCTTTGCACATATTCCATGAATCAATACTATTTTAAGGTAAAGACGAAAACCAAGCTTTAGCATGATCTCTAAGGGAAAAAGGAAATAGCTTCAATTTAACAATATCATTGTCCACATCTTTCTTCTTTTGCATATCACACAAATCAACAAAGCTATTTAGATGGGTAGCGGCATCTTCACTAGGAAGGCCGACGAATTGATCTTTCATGACAAGATTCAACAAAGCAGCATTAATTTCACAAGATTCAGCATCGGTAAGAGGAGCAATTGGAGTGCTAAGAAAATCATTGTTGTTGGTATTGGTAAAGTCACACAATTTAGTATTATCTTGAGCCATCATGACAAGCAAGCAATCCAACACACAAGCAAACAAGAAACATGCAAAAAGGCAAATAGAAAAAGGAGAAGGGGAACGGGAAAAGAGAGGGCGAGAGGAAAAGAGGGAGAATAAAACGGCAAGGGTGAAGTGGGGGAGAGGAAAACGAGAGGCAAATGGCAATAATGTAATACGAGGGATAAGAGTTTGTGATGGGTACTTGGTAGGTCTTTACTTGTGCGTAGACTCCGGCAACGGTGCCATGAATGGCTCATTGTCAGGAGTCGAATCTTGACTTGACTTGGCGCGAATCTCCCCGGCAATGGCGCCAGAAATCCTTCTTGCTACCTCTTGAGCACTGCGTTGGTTTTCCCTTCAAGAAGAAAGGGTGATGCAGCAAAGTAGCGTAAGTATTTCCCTTAGTTTTTGAGAACCAAGGTATCAATCCAGTAGGAGATCACGCTCGAGTCCCATGCACCTACACAAACAAATAAGAACCTCACAACCAACGCGATAAAGGGGTTGTCAATCCCTTCACGGTTACTTATGAGAGTGAGATCTGATATATATGATAAGATAATATTTTTGGTATTTTTATGATAAAGATGCAAAGTAAAATAAACGAAAAAGAAATAACTAAGTGTTGGAAGATTAATATGATGGAAGATAGACTCGGGGGCCATAGGTTTCACTAGTGGCTTCTCTCAAGAGCATAAGTATTATGGTGGTAAACGAATTACTGTCGAGCAATTGATAGAATTGAGCAAAGTTATGAGAATATCTAGGTATGATCATGTATATAGGCATCACGTCCACGACAACTAGACCGAAACGATTCTGCATCTACTACTATTACTCCACACGTCGACCGCTATCCAGCGTGCATCTAGAGTATTAAGTTCATAAGAACAAAGTAACGCCTTAAGCAAGATGACTTTGATGTAGAGGGATAAACTCATGCAATATGATATAAACCCCATCTTTTTATCCTCGATGGCAACAATACAATACGTGTCGGTTCCCTTTCTGTCACTGGGATCGAGCACCGCAAGATTGAACCCAAAGCTAAGCACTTCTCCCATTGCAAGAAAGATCAATCTAGTAGGCTAAACCAAACTGATAATTCGAAGAGACTTGCAAAGATAAACCAATCATACATAAAAGAAATCAGAGGAGAATCAAATATTGTTCATAGATAAACTTGATCATAAACCCACAATTCATCAGATCTTGACAAACACACCGCAAAAGAAGATTACATCCAATAGATCTCCAAGAAGATCGAGGAGAACTTTGTATTGAGATCCAAAGAGAGAGAAGAAGCCATCTAGCTAATCACTGTGGACCCGTAGGCCTGAAATAAACTACTCACACATCACCGGAGAGGCCATGGAGTTGATGTAGAGGCCCTCTGTGATCAATACCCCCTCCGACGGAGCTCCAGAAAAGGCCCCAAGATGGGATCTCTCGGGTACAGAAGGTTGCGGTGGTGGAATTAGGTTTTCATGGTGCTCCTGGATGTTTGGGGGGTACGTGGATATATATAGGAGGAAGAAGTACGTCAGTGGAGCAACGAGGGGCCACAAGGGTGGAGGGCGCGCCTAGGGGCGTAGGCGCCCCCCTGCCTCATGGCTTCCTCGGTTGTTTCTTGACGCCCACTCCAAGTCTCTTGGATCACGTTTGTTGAGAAAATCACGTTCCTGAAGGTTTTATTCCGTTTGGACTCCGTTTGATATTCCTTTTCTTCAAAACCCTAAAATAGGAAGAAAAAAACAGCAATTTGGGTTGGGCCTCTGGTTAGTAGGTTAGTCCCAAAAATGATATAAAAGTGTAAAATAAAGCCCATTAACATCCAAAATAGATAATATAATAGCATGGAGCAATAAAAAATTATAGATATGTTGGAGACGTATCACCAACGCATGCTCAAGAGGTAGCAAGAAGTATTTCTGGCGCCGTTGTCGGGGAGTCTACGCACAAGTCAAGACATACCAAGTACCCATCACAAACTCTTATCCCTTGTATTACATTATTTGTCATTTGCCTCTCG
This sequence comes from Triticum urartu, assembly GCF_003073215.2. NCBI lineage: Eukaryota > Viridiplantae > Streptophyta > Magnoliopsida > Poales > Poaceae > Triticum > Triticum urartu. The sequence goes on from NC_053026.1 coordinate 552,589,528, forward strand.
TTTTCCTCTCCCCCACTTCGCCCTTGCCATTTTATTCGCCCTTCTTCTGTTCGTCTTTCCATTTGCTTTGATGTCTTACTTGGCTCGTTTGCTCGTTTGGTTGGAATAGTTGTTTATTTATTGCTAAATATAGAACCTAAGATCTATGGATCCTCATCCGCTTGCTAATCTTTTTAAGAGATCCAATTATGATGAACCAATTGCTAGTGAGCTTTGTGCACTAGATAATCTTTATGAAGTTTTGCTTGAAACTCGTGAATCTGAAAATTGTGATGAAGTACTTTATGGAGTGATTCACGATGGCTCTTTGAATAGAAAGCATGATTGCAATGATGATAGTATAAATTCTATTAATGTCAATTGTGCTTATAATATGCAAAACCCTAAGCTTGGGGATGCTAGTTTTGCTATGTCTACTACTTGTTGCAATGATCATGATTGGGGTGATTCTTCTTATGATCTTGAAAATTTATTTAAGCCCCATGAGGAATATGAGATTGATTATAATGTTTGCAATAATATTGAAAGTGGGTTTGGAAGAGTGTCAACTTTAGATCCCACATATTTGGAGAATGTTCAATCTTATGAAGTTTTTGATAAAAGTGGGTTTGGAGAGGTCATGACTTTAGTTAATGTTAATCCCACTATTTTGGAAGAGTGTCAACTTTGCATACATGTGGATCGTGCTAAGAATATGTTTTGTGATAGCTATATTGTTGAACTTGATTATGATCCTACATGTAATTATTATGAGAGGGGAAAATATGGTGGTAGAAATTTTCATGTTACTAAATTACCTCTCGCTATGTTGAGATTGCTATTGTTTCTTTCCGCTTCCTTGCATATGGTAGTTATTGATTGCCTTGATAATTTGTTTGCCTATAAGATGACTATGCATAGGAAGTATGTTAGACTTAGATCTGTTTGTCACGTGTTTTATGATGCTGTCTTTATGCTTCAATTCTTGTCTTTCATGTGAGCATCGTTGAAATCTTATGCCTAGCTATAAAGCTTTAAAGAAAAGCGCTTGTTGGGAGTCAACCCAATATTTTTCTATGTTGTTATTCAATAAATAATTTATCTAGCCTCTATTTTGGTTGTGTTTTTTGTGTTTAATTAGTGTTTATGCCAAGTAGAACCACTGGGAAGACTTGGGGAAAGTCTTTTTGATCTTGCTGTAAAAAACAGAAACTTTAGCGCTCGTGAGAATTGCTGCCATTTTTTATTGGAGAGTGCTATTTAGTTAATTCTTTTTGTAGATGATTAATATATAAATTCCTCACGTCCAGTAATTTATTTTGGAATTTTTGAGAAGCCATGAGGCATGGCTGTGTGCCCCCACCCTCGTGGCTCCCCTGACCGACTTCTTTCGCCTATATATGTCCATATACCCTAAAACAACGGGGAGCAGAATAAATCGGGAGTTCCGCCGCCGCGAGCCTCCGTAGCCACCGAAAACCAATCTAGACCCGTTCCGGCACCCTGCCGGAGGGTGGAATCCCTCTCCGGTGGCCATCTTCATCATCCCGACGCTCTCCATGACGAGGAGGGGAGTAGTCCACCCTCGGGGCTGAGGGTATGTACCAGTAGCTATGTGTTTGATCTTTCTCTCTCTCTCTCTCTCGTGTTCTTGAGGTGGTACGATCTTGATGTATCGCGAGCTTTGCTATTATAGTTGGATCTTATGATGTTTCTCCCCCTCTACTCTCTTGTAATGGATTGACTGTTCCCTTTGAAGTTAATCTTATCGGATTGAGTCTTTAAGGATTTGAGAACACTTGATGTATGTCTTGCATGTGCTTATATGTGGTGACAATGGGATATCACATCATCCACTTGATGTATGTTTTGGTGATCAACTTGGGAGTTCCGTGAACTTATGCATAGGGGTTGGCACACGTTTTCGTCTTGACTCTCCGGTAGAAGCTTTGGGGAACTCTTTGAAGTTCTTTGTGTTGGTTGAATAGATGAATCTGAGATGGTGTGATGCATATCGTATAATTATACTTACGGATACTTGTGGTGACATTAGGGTTTTGGTTGATTTGTATCTTAAGGTGTTATTCTAGTACAAACTCTATGATAGATCGAACGGAAAGAATATGTTCATGTTATTTTACTATGAACTCTTGAATAGATCGATCAGAAATGATAACTTTGAGATGGTTTCGTACCCTACCATAATCTCTTCCTTTGTTCTCCGCTATTAGTGACTTTGGAGTGACTCTTTGTTGCATGTTGAGGGATAGTTATATGATCCAATTATGTTATTATTGTTGAGAGAACTTGTACTAGTGAAAGTATGAACCCTAGGCCTTGTTTCCACACATTGCAATATTGTTTGTGCTCACTTTTATCATTAGTTACCTTGCTGTTTTTATATTTTACAAGAACCATTATCTACTATCCATATTGCACTTGTATCACCATCTCTTCGCTGAATTAGTGCACCTATACAATTTACCATTGTATTGGGTGTGTTGGGGACACAAGAGACTCTTTGTTATTTGGTTGTAGGGTTTCTTGAGAGAGACCATCTTCGTCCTATGCCTCCCACGGATTGATAAACCTTAGGTCATCCACTTGAGGGAAATTTGCTACTGTCCTACAAACCTCTGCACTTGGAGGCCCAACAACGTCTACAAGAAGAACGTTGTGTAGTAGACATCAAGCTCTTTTCTGGCGCCGTTGCCGGGGAGGTTAGCGCTTGAAGGTATATCTTTAGATCTTGCAATCGAATCTTTTTTTCTTATCACTAGTTTAGTCTATAAAAGAAAATTACAAAAAAATGGAATTGAGGGTACCTCATATGCTTCATCTTTTTAATATGTTTCATGAAAATAAGGATTCCGATAATTGTGCCAAAATGCTAGAAGAAGAATGCATTAAAATGTTTGGCACTAAATCTTTGAATGATTAGCATGATTGCAATGTTGTTAGTATGAATTCTTTGAATACCCATGATGCTAATGATATGCAAAGCCACAAGCTTGGGGATGCTATGTTTGATGAAGATGATATTTTTTGTCCCCCAAGTTTTGATGAGAAAATTTATTATGATGAGAGCATGCCCCCTATTTACGATGATTATTGTGATGACTTGTATGCTATAAATAATATTTATATCCATGAAACTTTTCATCATGATTTTAACTTTCAATTGGATTATGCCTCACATGATAGTTATTTTGTTGAGTTTGCTCCCACTATTATGAATGAGAAGAATTTTGCTTATGTGGAGAGTAGTAAAAATTCTATGCTTGTAGATCATGAAAAGAATGCTTTATGTGATGGTTATATTTTTGAATTAATTCATGATGCTACTGAAAATTATTATTTGGGATGAATATGTGCTCATAGGAATTGCAATAATATCAAGTTTCCTCTCTATGTGCTTAAAATCTTGAAGTTATGCTTGTTTTGCTTTCCTATGCAAATTAATTCTTGTTCCCACAAGTTGTTTGCTCACAAAATCCCTATGCATAGGAAGTGGGTTAGACTTAAATGTGCTAGTCATATTCTTCATGATGCTCTCTTTATGTTTCAATTCTTATCTTTTACGCGAGCATCGTTGAAATCATCATGCCTAGGTAGGGGCGTTAAACGATAGTGCTTGTTGGGAGGCAACCCAACTTTATTTTTGTTCTTTACTTTTTACTCCTGTTTAGTAATAAATAATTCATCTAGACTCTGTTTAGATGTGGTTTTATGCTTTTAATTAGTGTTTGTGCCAAGTAGAGCCTTTGGGAATTCTTGGGGAAAGTCTTTGCGACCCTGCTGTAAAAAACAGAAACTTTAGCGCTCACGAGATTTGCTGTTTTTAATGGAGAGTGCTATTTAGTTAATTATTTTTGAAGATTATTAATAGATAAATTACTCACGTCCAGCAATTTAGTTTAGAATTTTTGGGGTTCCAGAAGTATTAGAAACCTACAGATTACTACAGACTGTTCTGTTTTTGACAGATTCTGTTTTTTCATGTGTTGTTTGCTTATTTTGATGAATCTATGGCTAGTAGTAGAGTTTATGAACCATAGATAAGTTGGAATACAGTAGGTTTAACACCAATATAAATAAAGAATGAGTTCATTACAGTACCTTGAAGTGGTGGTTTGTTTTCTTTTACTAACGGAGCTCACGAGTTTTCTATTAAGTTTTGTGTTGTGAAGTTTTCAAGTTTTGGGTAAAGATTCGATGGACTATGGAATAAGGAGAGGCAAGAGACTAAGCTTGGGGATGCCCAAGGCACCCCAAGGTAATATTCAAGGACAATCAAGAGCCTAAGCTTGGGGATGCCCCGGAAGGCATCCCCTCTTTCGTCTTCGTTCATCGGTAACTTTACTTGGAGCTATGTTTTTATTCACCACATGATATGTGTTTTACTTGGAGCGTCAATTTATTTTGTTAGGATTTGCTTTCTGTTATTTAGAACAATGTTTTGCATCTTTTATTTCAATAAAAGTGGCGTTGATGGCCTTTACTATTCCTATTTTACAAGTCTACATGTTGCTGTTTGAAAACATAAAGTTTACCACTGTTGCAAAAATTCCCTAGAAAAGTCAGAATGTGATAAAATGTTGAAACATTTTGCATAATAAGATCTGATAAATTTACTACAGTGGGAATTTTCTTTCATAATTTTTGGAGCTAGGGAAGTATGGATCTTGCTGCATTCTTCACAGACTGTCCTGTTTAGGCAGATTGCTGTTATGTTTGCATATGTTAGCTTGTTTACTGATTCTATATGAGGATAGGACTATTAAATATGCGGAGGCATTTAGTATGCAATTTTGATTAATAATTTTAGTGATTTGCTACATAAGAGTATGATAAGGTTTTTGCATTGGTTTATACTAACTTATCTCACGAGTCCTTGTTGAGTTTTGTGTGGACGAAGCTTTTGAGATTTAGGGAGACCGTGATATGAGAGGAATTAAGGAGACACAAAAGCTCAAGCTTGTTGGGCATCGCAAGATAATATTTCAAGAAGTCTCAAGCGTCTAAGCTTGGGGATGAAGGAAATATGCCTTAGAGGCAATAATAAAATTATTATTTATTTCCTTATTTCATGATAAATGTTTATTATTCATGCTAGAATTGTATTAACCGGAAACATAATACATGTGTGAATACATAGACAAACATAGTGTCACTAGTATGCCTCTACTTGACTTGCTCATTGATCAAAGATGGTTAAGTTTCCTAACCATAGACATGAGTTGTTATTTGATCAATGGGATCACATCATTAAGAGAATGATGTGATTGACTTGACCCATTCCGTTAACTTAGCACTTGATCGTTTGTTTACTGCTATTGCTTTCTTCATGACTTATACATATTCTTATGACTATGAGATTATGCAACTCCCAAATACCGGAGGAACACTTTGTGTGTTACCAAACGTCACAATGTAACTGGGTGATTATAAAGGTGCTCTAAAGGTGTCTCCGATGGTACTTGTTGAGTTGGCATAGATCAAGATTAAGATTTGTCACTCCGATTGTCGGAGAGGTATCTCTGGGCCCTCTCGGTAATACACATCACTATAAACCTTGCAAGCATCATAACTAATGAGTTAGTTACGGGCTGATGTATTATGGAACGAGTAAAGAGACTTACCGGTAACGAGATTGAACTAGGTATTGGATACTAACGATCGAATCTCGGGCAAGTAACATACCGGTGAAAAAGAGAACAACATATAGTGTTGTGCGGTTTGACCGATGTCGGGGATATACCCCGCGGTATGACCCAGCTGGATGTATAACCCAGCCGGACTTGGCGACTCACTAATGACCCGCCCTGACTAGACGACACACTAAGTGACCCGCCCGATCCTGGCGACTTATGGGTGACCTGGCAAGCGGATCAGAGGAGCGACAAGACCCGGGGGCCCAGGAGGCTCTAGGCCCAGAAGGCCGGCTTACGTTATGGTAGGCCGGCTTAAGAGGAAAGGCGTGAGGAATATCTCCCTTACAAGGAATCAAGAACCGGACTTGTATCCGGCTTGTAGTAGAAGATAGGCTAGTCCTAATCCTATTTGGACTCCACATGTAACCCTCCCCTCTAACTTATATAAGGAGGGGCAGGGCTCCCTAAAGAGGGACAAGCAAGAAGAAACAATCTCTAGGGCTAGACACAAAGAGCCGGCTTACCGACGACTCTCTCGTGATCATAATGAGACCTAGCCTCAAACAGCATGTAGGGTTTTTATCGGATGATGTTTCCCTGGGCCCGAAGCTGTCTAAATCCCTGTCTTGTGTGTTGCGTCTCTCGTCCCGATCAACCCCTCTCAAGCTACCGCCTAGATGCGTTGGCCTCGCGTCTAAGTCCTGGCACTAAGGACATCTGCCGTGACAAATCCACGACAGTTGGCGCCCACCGTGGGGCCTGCGCATGGTGGTGTTGAGTTCTTGGACGGATCTCTCCTAGGGATCGAGAGTTCACAATTTTTCGGATGAAGAAGAGCCGGTTTGAAGGGATTTGCATTAGCTTCAAGTTCATCAGACCAGATCTATGATCGGTGAGGTTTAAAGGTTAATTAAAAAAAATTAGGGCTGCGCTCTGAACCGCCGCCTTTGCAAGTCGGATCCGAGAGGAGATAAATTTCCATTACTACTACCGCGCATCGCCGAGACCGACATGAATTGCCATTAAGAATCTGAGCTAGATCGATCTTGGTGCAAGGCGCCACGAACAAAAGCCAAGACCAGAAGAGTTGAGATCAGACAAAAAAAAGACATAATTGCAAATCGGAGATCAATCCGAGAGTTGCTGCTGCAATGTGTAGATTCAAGTCCCAAGGCGGCTTTTTGTTTTCTTCTGCCATAACTCCAGATTTGACCGGTGATTGATTCCTTTCATGAAGACTAAAATCAAGTCATCAAAGTCATCAACTATTACTCCGTTATCTACTATGACGTGGGAAAGGTGCAAGTATTTGTACCAGTACAGAGTATTGGTCCAACCTTTGTTTTTTACCATCAACTGATGCATCCTCCAAGGCATATTATCACTAGCAAAAAGTAGATATACAGGGCACAGGAAGCCGATCTAAGCTAGTCTGTTCAGCTGCGTAAGAAAAGAAAAGGGCCATGACCCGAACACGGACGGTCCACAGGTTCAGACTCCTCCGGCAACCCGCCTCGTTGACCCGCTGCACCTCCACCGCCGCCGGTTTGTACCTCCAATTCATCGGCCATTGCCGAGCAGCCATGCTTGCTGATCCTGTGTTGCGGTGCCGCCTGAACACTGCTGCCTCCACTGCGGGCCGCTTGTTGAGCCGTCGCTTCCTTGCCGGCTTATCGCCTCGCGGGCAGAGTGTGCCTTAACCCACCAGATTCCGTCTCAGCCTCGGACTCATCTCAAGACAGCCCACCCGTCTCCGACTCGATTCCCTCGCGGCAGGCCGCCTCGAGTTGCCGTGTTGACCCGCCATCTGAGCCGCCTTTGAACAGCTCATTGGTCAGAGTCCGGGTGGCCGCTTGTCCCGCCTCCGTCGTCGACCCGCTAGTGCCCCGGCGACCCGTTTCCACCGCCGTTGAGCCGCCTCTGCGGTCGCGTGTCAAACCGCCGTCTGTTTTCTGCCATCGCCGCGTTTTCTGCCTCGCGCTTCCGCCCGGTTTGCAGCCTGTTTCCTGCAGTCGTCGCTTCAGTCTCACGCGCTCGCGGCCTGGCCCTGTCAGGTTCTGCCTGTCCGGCCTCCGACTTGGCTGTGCGCCGGCGTCGCCCTGAAGGCCGGCCCCTGCTCCTCTGCCTTGGATTTCGAGCCGGCCGCCTCTACCGCGACCCGACTTGCCCTGAGCTGCGTCGCCTCCTTGCCGGGCTTTGCTGCCATGAGCCGCCTCTGTCGCGGTCACCCCTAAGCCACGTTGCACCGCCCCCTGCCGGAGCTCCGCCGTTGAGCCGCCTCGGCCGAGCAGCCTTGCCTGGGCCTCAACGCACCACCCACTGATGCTACTGTCCGGAATAGACATTAATGCGGCTTTAGAATACATGGATCAGAATTAGCTGCAACTAGCACGAAGTCTGACATGTCCTCCAAGTCAGAACTTGTCACTGATGCCTCATTAACTAGTGGTTTTGAGGAGGTTACCGATAAATTTCTAAGGCTAATGGAGTTGCCGGAGACAACAACATTATATGGTCAAATTAGTTAACCCGGTCAGTGCGTTGTGGAGATTTTTTTGGAAAGGTCTACAAATCCATGGATTATTTGGCTGGCAAGGACGCCTCTCTGCAACCATAAAAGATTTCTAGAGATGATTATTAGCAATGATTGGGACTTTGACCATCACCTGGAGGAGAGTATCTGCAATTATGGATTATATAAAACAGCAGAATATACCCGAAGATGGAAAAATGCTGCCTATTGATCATTCTACGCGAGGAGTGAAAACCACGAATTTGTATGAGACCTCAAGTTACAATAAGGAACAGAGGTTGGCTCAAGCTATATGATCAGACGTTTCACTGTTACGGCCAATTCACAACATCAGCTAATTATGCCTTGTCGCAATGAGTGGCTCGATGACCCATAGAAACATCAGGTGCTATCCTCCTTACGTATTTTATCAGCACATCTTATTTGAGAACAATTATTCTGGTTTATGGTATTGTTTCGCAGGACAATTGTTCACAAATGAGGCATTATACTGCGGGTATGGAGCACGCACTGGCAATGTTCCACAGTGACGTTTTCGTCTGTGCCACATTACTCGGTGAAATGAATGTGCGCAAGTCGCCGCCTTTGCGGCCCGGTCTACATCAACTAGCCGGGACTGCGCCTGTGATTGACTCACGTGTCCGCGCCGGCTTACAACGCCACAGATGGTTCATCTGTCTATGCCGCCTCTGATGTTACGGTCGTCTTTACCATCCGTCTCTCGCGGTCTGGTCTATATTAACACATCGAGCCGCACTTGTCTGGATGAGCTGTTTATTGAGTATGAGCAAGTTACTACTTGGGAAGCCTGGTTTTCTTCCAACAAATTAGAGGCAAATTATCATATATTATCAACCGCCGTCTGCACTGGATGGCTCAATGGGCAGGCGCACAAATCGCCGCCACTACAGTTTGGTTAAGCTTCAAACAACCAGTTGGAAGGAACCATTGGCCGAGATGCTAACACGGCTCATACGGGATCATTTATAACCCGCCGCAATCACCTCAACCTTCTGTGGATTCACATCGCGTTATCAACGCCGATGATATACACCTTCTGCTATGGTCAAATATGGAGAATCTCAAGCCAACTCTTTGAGTCATCTTGAGACTCGGGGGCTACAATGGTATGGCTCGGGAAAATTAGCCGGTTTCAATGAATTCAAGAACTCCGGGTCATTGAAGGGAAGATAACCCGGCCCCGGAGGCTACTCTTTATTGGCGAATATTTAAAGGCCGTCAGAAAAATTTCCGGCTCAAAATGAAGATTCCGGTTCAAAATATAGCTCAAGAGACATGTCTCTCCCGCAAGGCTTTGAAGCTATCAAATCCGGTTCAAAATCCGGCTCAAGGTAAATTTGTCTCTCACAAAGTTTCGAAGCTTTTAAATCCGGTTTAAAGTTCCGGTTCAAAAAGATTTAATCTCTCACAAGTTCGAGTTCTCAAAAAAATTAAAGGTTGCCAAAGGAACTTGCTGCCATGATGCGCGGTTCAAACTTGGATATCCTGCCTTACGGCTTATCTTATTATGATCACTTGGGGGCTTCCTGCTCATCGAGCATAGCTATCAGTACCCTCTTGATCGGCGCAATGCCAAAATTTATATGGTCACTTGGGGGCTTCCTGTTCAAACATAGGTCGTATTCGAACCAAAGAGAACATAGCTGTCGAAACCCTTTTGATTGGCATACTGCCAAACCCACTAGGGGGCTTCTTGATCGTATCCGAATCATAGCTCAACCCCTTTGGGTCTGACGTGGATCGTATTCGAATCAGTGTCTTTAAACAACTCTCAAGGTCATTTGGGGGCTTCCTGTTCAAACATAGGTCGTATTCGAACCAAAGAGAACATAGCTGTCGATACCCTCTTGATCGGCATTGCCAAAGCCACTGGAGGCTATATGATCGTATTCGAATCTTAGCTTAACCCCTTTGGAATGGTTTACTGATCGTATCCGAATCAGAAGCCTCAAAAAGTTTTATTCTGTCTCTGGTAAAGTTTATTACAGCCACAATTACTTAACTTGAGACCTTTTTGGGATTATATCTCAAATATATATAAGTGTTTTATGCTTAACCCGGCTTGTCTTTTGACTATAAGTCGCCAGTTTATGACAATCATCATCTATGTGGAAGCATTGGCTTCTAAGGATTGGGTTATCACCCTTACTGCACAGGTTATGTAAGCCGGCAGTACAAATTCAATATCACAGTAGTTATATGTGAGATATTATGACCCGCCTTGGTTTTGACGCTAAGTCGCCAGGGCATATGTTGTTTAAACTCTTTGCAGGATTGCAGAAATATGACATATAAATGATTAAGTTCAAGCTCATTACCAAAGTTGATGCTTCAAAATGATTATCCGTTTTGGATTTTTCTCAAAAGGCTATAAGCCGCCGGGTCATGAAAATTCCGGTTTACAATGAAGGCGTATTGAATCGCCATCGGCCAAGAGCCTCCGGGTATTTAAACTCCGGATTTACTTGTCAACAGATAAGGTATTTGAAATCTTTAAATAGCCAAACTTGGCTGGATTTTTGTTATGATATTGAATGATTGAGGTTTTCAAATCGGGTTATTCAAATCTTTAATAGCCAACATGGCTGGATTTTCATGATGATATTGAATGATTGAGGTTTTCATAACCGGATTATATTATTCAAATCTTGAATAGCCAACATGGATGGATTTCTATTATGATTATCAATACCCAGTATTATGATTGAGGTTTTCAAAGTCGCTTTAGCGCAACAGCTATTATCCTTATCAATGGGCATGATTTATTTTACAATGGAGGAAATAGTCCCGAGTCGCTGCAGGCTTACGACCCGACACTTGGGGGCTACATTATTCAAGTTGAGGATACAGCAAATATACAAGTCTCATGTCGCTGCAAGCATGCACCATGACACTTGGGGGCTAATGCAAAGTCATTTTTATTGGCCTTATTGAAGACCCGACTCATCCCGTTGTAACGAGCCGGCCCTTGGGGGTTACCAATTGCTCTTGTTAAAATTCAAGACAATTCTAGGATGACCCGGCTACACTACTATGACTATAGCCGACTCATGGGGGCTACACAACTGGATTTTATTTAAAGCCATGGTGATAAGTCCCGGCTTATTCATGCTGATTAAACCGGCCCTTGGGGGCTACAGGTAATATAGATATAAGGGAGAAATATGTTCAAATTCTCAGTTTTGAGCAGATCGGATTGATCTGGTGTTTGCAACAATCATGATCCGGTATCACCAATAATTATGGCCCAGCGTCGGCTACAGTTATGACCCAGTGCTATCAATATTTACAAGCCGGCAATTTTGGTTATGATAAACCGGCAAATTTTACCTCTTCAAGTCGGCTGAAAGTCAGATGAGTATTTCAAGACCAATATGTTTTAAGCCGGCGCTTTGGAAGCCGATTCAAGTGATTTATTTCTGACAATATTTCTCTACAAGAGACCAATGCCAGCAAATTGACTCTGAAGCTGGCCTATTTACCCGGATTTCTCAAAAGAAGTATCTGGATTTTTTGCATTCACAAAGTTTGAACATATCTACTAAAGGAGATTTGCTATGAGTACATGGGCATGTATCAAGAAGGAAATGACAAGGATTTAAAAATGATCAGGTGCGGCTTACAAGAATATTTAACCGGGAGTACAACCTGTCAGTTTGTTCTTGTGTTTATATTGCAGATCAGTTTAACATGGATAAATCCAAATTAAACTTGGGGGCTAATGTCAGGGATATACCACGCGGTATGACCCGGCTGGATGTATAACCCAGCCGGACTTGGCGACTCACTAATGACCCGCCCTGACTAGACGACACACTAAGTGACCCGCCCGATCCTGGCGACTTATGGGTGACCTGGCAAGCGGATCAGAGGAGCGACAAGACCCGGGGGCCCAGGAGGCTCAAGGCCTAGAAGGCTGGCTTACGTTATGGTAGGCCGGCTTAAGAGGAAAGGCGTGAGGAATATCTCCCTTACAAGGAATCAAGAACCGGACTTGTATCCGGCTTGTAGTAGAAGATAGGCTAGTCCTAATCCTATTTGGACTCCACATGTAACCCGCCCCTCTAACTTATATAAGGAGGGGCAGGGCTCCCTAAAGAGGGACAAGCAAGAAGAAACAATCTCTAGGGCTAGACACAAAGAGCCGGCTTACCGGCGACTCTCTCGTGATCATAATGAGACCTAGCCTCAAACAACATGTAGGGTTTTTACCGGATGATGTTTCCTGGGGCCCGAAGCTATCTAAATCCATGTCTTGTGTGTTGCGTCTCTCGTCCCGATCAACCCCTCTCAAGCTACCACCTAGATGCGTTGGCCTCACAACTAAGTCCTGGCACTAAGGACATCTGCCGTGACAAATCGACGACAACCGATAAAGATCTTCGTAGAATATGTAGGAACCAATATGAGCATCCAGGTTCCGCTATTGGTTATTGACCGGAGACGTGTCTCGGTCATGTCTACATAGTTCTCGAACCCGTAGGGTCCGCACGCTTAAAGTTCTGTGACGATCGATTTTATGAGTTTATATGTTTTGATGTACCGAAGGTATTTCGGAGTCCCGGATTTTATCACGGACATGACGAGGAGTCTCGAAATGGTCGAGATGTAACGATTGATATATTGGAAGCCTACATTTGGACATCAGAATAGTTCCGGGTGAAATCAGGATTTTACCGGAGTACCGGAGGGGTTACCGGAACCCACCGGGGACTAATGGGCCTTGTTGGGCCATAAGGGAAAGAGAGAGGGGCCGACCTAGGGTAGGCAGTGCGCCCCCTTCCCCCTGTCCGAATTGAACTAGGAGAAGGGGGGCAGCGCCCCCCTTTCCTTCTCTTTCTCTCCCCGCCTTTCCCCCTCCTAGTAGGAGTAGGAAAGGGAGGAATCCTACTCCTACTAGGAGGAGGATTCCTCCTCCTAGGCGCGCCAACAAGGGCCGGCCGGCCTCCCCTTGCTCCTTTATATACAGGGGCAGGGGGCACCTCTAGACACACAAGTTGATCACAAAGATCTCTCCCAGCCGTGTGCGGTGCCCCCTCCACCATAATCCACCTTGGTCATACTGTAGCGGTGTTTAGGCGAAGCCCTGCTGCGGTAGCTTCATCAACATTGTCACCACGCCGTCGTGCTGACAAAACTCTTCCCCAAGCTCTACTGGATCGTGAGTTCGCGGGACGTCATCGAGCTAAACGTGTGCTGAATGCGGAGGTGCCGTACATTCGGTACCGATGATCGGTCGATCGTGAAGACATACAACTACATCAACCACGTTGTCATAACGCTTCCGCTTAACGGTCTACGAGGGTACGTGGACGCCACTCTCCCCTCTCGTTGCTATGCATCACCATGATCCTGCGTGTGTGTAGGAATTTTTTTTGAAATTACTACGTTCCCCAACAGTGGTATCCGAGCCAGGTTTGATGCGTAGATGTTATATGCACGAGTAGAACACAAGTGAGTTGTGGGCGATACAAGTCATACTGCTTACCAGCAAGTTATACTTTGGTTCGGCGGTATTGTTGGATGAAGTGGCCCGGACCGACATTATGCGTACGCTTACGCGAGACTGGTTCTACCGACGTGCTTTGCACACAGGTGGCTGGCGGGTGTCAGTTTCTCCAACTTTAGTTGAACCGAGTGTGGCTACGCCCGGTCCTTGAGAAGGTTAAAACATCACCAACTTGAGAAGGTAAGAACGGTTATTGCTCAGCCCGTAGCAGCCACGTAAAACTTGCAACAACAAAGTAGATGACGTCTAACTTGTTTTTGTAGGGCATGTTGTGATGTGATATGGTCAAGCCATGATGCTATATTTATTGTATGAGATGATCATGTTTTGTAACAGAGTTATCGGAAACTGGCAGGAGCCATATGGTTGTCGCTTTATTGTATGCAATGCTATCGCCCTGTAATTGCTTTACTTTATCACTAAGCGGCAGCGATAGTCGTAGAAGCAATAGTTGGCGAGACGACAACGATGCTACGATGGAGATCATGGTGTCGCGCCGGCGATGATGGTGATCATGACGGTGCTTCGGAGATTGAGATCACAAGCACAAGATGATGATGGCCATATCATATCACTTATATTGATTGCATGTGATGTTTGTCCTTTATGCATCTTATTCTGCTTTGTTTGACATTAGCATTATAAGATGATCTCTCACTAAATTTCAAGATAAAAGTGTTCTCCCTGAGTATGCACCGTTGCCAAAGTTCATCGTGCCGAGACACCATGTGATGATCGGGTTTGATAAGCTCTACGTCCATCTACAACGGGTGCAAGCCAGTTTTGCACACGCAGAATACTCGGGTTAAACTTGATGAGCCTAGCATATGCAGATATGGCCTCGGAACACTGAGACTGAAAGGTCGAGCGTGAATCATATAGTAGATATGATCAACATAGTGATGTTCACCATTGGAAACTACTCCATTTCACGTGATTATCGGTTATGGTTTAGTTGATATGGATCACGTGATCACTTAGATGACTAGAGGGATGTCTATCTAAGTGGGAGTTCTTAAGTAATATGATTAACTGAACTTAAATTTATCATGAACTTAGTACCTGATAGTATTTTGCTTATCTATGTTGTTGTAGATAGATGGCCCGTGCTATTGTTCTGTTGAATTTTAATGCGTTCCTTGAGAAAGCAAAGTTGAAAGATGATGGTAGCAATTACACGGACTGGGTCCGTAACTTGAGGATTATCCTCATTGCTGCACAAAAGAATTACGTCCTGGAAGCACCGCTGGGTGCCAGGCCTGCTGCAGGTGCTGCTGACAATGTTAAGAATGTTTGGCAGAGTAAAGCTGATGACTACTCGATAGTTCAGTGTGCCATGATTTACGGCTTAGAACCGGGACTTCAACGATGCTTTGAACGTCATGGAGCATATGAGATGTTCCAGGAGTTGAAGTTAATATTTCAAGCAAATGCCCGGATTGAGAGATATGAAGTCTCCAATAAGTTCTATAGCTGCAAGATGGAGGAGAATAGTTCTGTCAGTGACCATATACTCAAAACGTCTCGGTATCATAATCGCTTGACTCAACTGGGAGTTAATCTTCCTGTTGATAGTGTCATTTACAGAGTTCTTCAATCACTGCCACCAAGCTACAAAAGCTTCGGGATGAACTATAATATGCAAGGATGAATAAGACTATTCCCGAGCTCTTCGCGATGCTAAAGGACACGGAGGTAGAAATCAAGAAGGAGCATCAAGTGTTGATGGTCAATAAAACCACCAGTTTCAAGAAAAAGGGCAAAGGGAAGAAGAAGGGGAACTTGAAGAAGAACGGAAAACAAGTTGCTGCTCAGGATAAGAAACCCAAGTCTGGACCTAAGCCTGAGACCGAGTGCTTCTACTACAAACAGACATGTCACTGGAAGCGGAATTGCCCCAAGTATGTGGTGGATAAGAAGGATGGCAAGGTGAACAAAGGTATATGTGATATACATGTTATTGATGTGTACCTTACCAGAGCTCGAAGTAGCACCTGGGTATTTGACACTGGTTCTGTTGCTAATATTTGCAACTCAAAACAGGGACTACGGATTAAGCGAAGACTGGCTAAGGACGAGGTGACGATGCGCGTGGGAAATGGTTCCAAAGTCGATGTGATCGCCGTCGGCACGCTAGCTCTACATCTACCTTCGGGATTTGTTTTATACCTAAATATTGTTATTTGGTGCCAGCGTTAAGCATGAACATTATATCTGGATCTTGTTTGATGCGAGACGGTTATTCATTTAAATCTGAGAATAATGGTTGTTCTATTTATATGAGTAATATCTTTTATGGTCATGCACCCTTAAAGAGTGGTCTATTCTTGTTGAATCTCGATAGTAGTGATACACATATTCATAATGTTGAAGCCAAAAGATGCAGAGTTGATAATGATAGTGCAACTTATTTGTGGCACTGCCGTTTGGGTCATATTGGTATAAAGCGCATGAAGAAACTCCACACTGATGGACTTTTGTAATCACTTGATTATGAATCACTTGGTACTTGCGAACCATGCCTTATGGACAAGATGACTAAAATGCCGTTCTCTGGAACTATGGAGCGAGCAACAGATTTGTTGGAAATCATACATACTGATGTATGTGGTCCGATGAATATTGAGGCTCGTGGCGGGTATCGTTATTTTCTCACCTTCATAGATGATTTGAGCAGATATGGGTATATCTACTTAATGAAACATAAGTCTGAAACATTTGAAAAGTTCAAAGAATTTCAGAGTGAAGTGGAAAATCATCGTAACAAGAAAATAAAGTTTCTACGATCTAATCGTGGAGGAGAATATTTGAGTTACGAATTTGGCCTACATTCGAAACAATGTGGAATAGTTTCGCAACTCACGCCACCCGGAACACCACATCGTAATGGTGTGTCCGAACATCGTAGTCGTACTTTACAAGATATGGTGCGATCTATGATGTGTCTTACTGATTTACCGCTATCATTTTGGGGTTATGCTTTAGAGACGGCTGCATTCACGTTAAATAGGGCACCATCAAAATCCGTTGAGACGATGCCTTATGAAGTATGGTTTGGCAAGAAACCAAAGTTGTCGTTTCTTAAAGTTTGGGGCTGCGATGCTTATGTGAAAAAGCTTCAACCTGATAAGCTCGAACCCAAATCAGAGAAATGTGTCTTCATAGGATACCCAAAGGAAACTCTTGGGTACACCTTCTATCACAGATCCGAAGGCAAGATATTCATTGCTAAGAATGGATCCTTTCTAGAGAAGGAGTTTCTCACGAAAGAAGTGAGTGGGAGGAAAGTAGAACTTGATGAGGTAATTATACCTGCTCCCTTATTGGAAAGTAGTTCATCATAGAAACCGGTTCCTGTGACATCTACACCAATTAATGAGGAAGCTAATGATGATGATCATGAAACTTCAGATCAAGTTACTACCGAACCTCGTAGGTCAACCAGAGCAAGATCCGCACCAGCGTGGTATGGTAGTCCAGTTCTGGAGGTCATGTTACTTGACCATGACGAACCTACGAACTATGAGGAAGCGATGGAGCCCAGATTCCACAAAATGGCTTGAGGCCATGAAGTCTGAGATGGGATCCCTGTATGAGAACAAAGTGTGGACTTTGGTTCAGTTGCCCGATGATCGACAAGCCATCGAGAACAAATGGATCTTCAAGAAGAAGACAGACGCTGGCGGTAATGTTACTGTCTACAAAGCTCGACTTGTTGCAAAAGGTTTTCGAAAAGTTCAAGGAGTTGACTACGATGAGACCTTCTCACCCATAGCGATGCTTAAGTCCGTCCGAATCATATTAGCAATTGCCGTATTTTATGCTTATGAAATTTGGCAAATGGATGTAAAGACTGCATTCCTAAATGGATTTCTGGAAGAAGATTTGTATATGATGCAACCTGAAGGTTTTATCGATCCAAATGGAGCTAAAAAAGTGTGCAAGATCCAGCAATCCATTTATGGACTGGTGCAAGCCTCTCGGAGTTGGAATAAACGTTTTGATAGTGTGATCAAGGCATATGGTTTTGTACATACTTTTGGAGAAGCCTGTATTTACAAGAAAGTGAGTGGGAGCTTTGTAGAATATTATATGTGGACGACATATTATTGATTGGAAATGATATAGAATTTCTGGACAGCATAAAAGGATACTTGAATAAAAGTTTTTCAATGAAAGACCTCGGTGAAACTGCTTATATATTGGGCATCAAGATCTATAGAGATAGATCAAGACGCTTAATTGGACTTTCACAAAGCACATACCTTGATAAAGTTTTGAAGAGTTCAAAACGGATCAAGCTAAGAAAGGGTTCTTGCCTATGTTACAAGGTGTGAAGTTGAGTAAGACTCAATGCCTGACCACTGCAGAAGATAGAGAGAAAATGAAAAGTGTTCCCTATGCTTCAGCCATAGGCTCTATCATGTATGCAATGCTGTGTACCAGACCTGATGTGTGCCTTGCTATTAGCCTAGCAGGGAGGTACCAAAGTAATCCAGGAGTGGATTACTGGACAGCGGTCAAGAACATCCTGAAGTACCTGAAAAGGACCAAGGATATGTTTCTTGTTTATGGAGGTGACAAAGAGCTCATCGTAAATGGTTACGTTGATGCAAGCTTTGACACTGATCCAGACGATTCTAAATCGCAAACCGGATACGTGTTTATATTAAACGGTGGAGCTGTCAGTTGGAGCAATTCTAAACAGAGCGTCGTGGCAGGATCTACATGTGAAGCGGAGTACATTGTTGCTTCGGAAGCAGCGAATGAAGGAGTCTGGATGAAGGAGTTCATATCCGATCTAGGTGTCATACCTAGTGCATCGGGTCCAATGAAAATCTTTTGTGACAATACTGCTGCAATTGCCTTGGCAAAAGAATCCAGATTTCACAAAAGAACCAAGCACATCAAGAGACGCTTCAACTCCATCCGGGATCAATTCCAGGTGGGAGACATAGAGATTTGCAAGATACATACAGATCTAAATGTTGTAGACCCGTTGACTAAGCCTCTTCCACGAGCAAAACATGATCAGCACCAAGGCTCCATGGGTGTTAAAATCATTACTGTGTAATCTAGATTATTGACTCTAGTGCAAGTGGGCGACTGAAGGAAATATGCCCTAGAGGCAATAATAAAGTTATTATTCATTTCCTTATTTTATGATAAATGTTTATTATTCATGCTAGAATTGTATTAACCGGAAACATAATACATGTGTGAATACATAGACAAACATAGTGTCACTAGTATGCCTCTACTTGACTAGCTCATTGATCAAAGATGGTTAAGTTTCCTAACCATAGATATGAGTTGTTATTTGATAAATGGGATCACATCGTTAGGAGAATGATGTGATTGACTTGAACCATTCCGTTAGCTTAGCACTTGATTGTTTGTTTACTGCTATTGCTTTCTTCATGACTTATACATGTTCTTATGACTATGAGATTATGCAACTCCCGAATGCCGGAGGAACACTTTGTGTGCTACCAAACATCACAACGTAACTGGGTGATTATAAAGGTTCTCTACAGGTGTCTCTGATGGTACTTGTTGAGTTGGAATAGATCAAGATTAGAATTGGTCACTCCGATTGTCGGAGAGGTATCTTTGGGCCCTCTCGGTAATACTCATCACTATAAGCCTTGCAAGCATGATAACTAATGAGTTAGTTATGGGATGATGTATTACGGAACGAGTAAAGAGACTTACCGGTAACGAAATTGAACTAGGTATTGGATATCGACGATCGAATCTCGGGCAAGTAACATACCGATGACAAAGAGAACAACGTATAGTGTTGTGCGGTTTGACCGATAAAGATCTTCGTAGAATATGTAGGAACCAATATGAGCATCCAGGTTCCACTATTGGTTATTGACCGGAGACGTGTCTCGGTCATGTCTACATAGTTCTCGAACCCGTAGGGTCCGCATGCTTAAAGTTCTATGATGATTGGTTTTATGAGTTTATATGTTTTGATGTACCGAAGGTAGTTCGGAGTCCCGGATTTGATCACGGACATGACGAGGAGTCTCGAAATGGTCGAGACGTAAAGATTGATATATTGGAAGCCTACATTTGGACATTGGAATAGTTCCGGGTGAAATTGGGATTTTACCGGAGTACCAGAGGGGTTACCGGAACCCACCGGGGACTAATGGGCCTTGTTGGGCCATAAGGGAAAGAGAGATGGGCCGGCCTAGGGCAGGCAGAGTGCCCCCTCCCCCCTGTCCGAATTGGACTAGGAGAAGGGGGGGCGGTGCCCCCCTTTCCTTCTCTTTCTCTCCCTGCCTTTCCCCCTCCTAGTAGGAGTAGGAAAGGGAGGAATCCTACTCCTACTAGGAGGAGGATTCCTCCTCCTAGGTGCGCCAACAAGGGCCGGACGGCCTCCCCCTTGCTCCTTTATATACAGGGGCAGGGGGCACCGCTAGACACACAAGTTGATCACAAAGATCTCTCCTAGCCGTGTGCGGTGCCCCCCTCCACCATAATCCACCTCGGTCATACTGTAGCGGTGTTTAGGCGAAGCTCTGCTGCGGTAGCTTCATCAACATCGTCACCACGCCGTCGTGCTGATGAAACTCTTCCCCGAGCTCTACTGGATCGTGAGTTCGCGGGACGTCACTGAGCTGAACGTGTGCTAAACGCGAAGGTGTCGTACGTTCGGTACTGAGGATCGGTCGATTGTGAAGACGTTCGACTACATCAACAGCATTGTCATAACGCTTCCGCTTGACGGTCTACGAGGGTACGTGGACGACACTCTCCCGTCTCGTTGCTATGCATCACCATGATCCTGCGTGTGCGTATGATTTTTTTTTTGAAATTACTACGTTCCCCAATAGGGGATGCCCCGGTTGGCATCCCACCTTTCTTCTTCAACAACTATTGGTTAGTATCAGTTGATCCTAAGTTTTTTCTTCTTCACATGACGTTTGCTATTCTTAGATGTCATTTTATTTTGTTTTGCCTGCTGTTTGAATAAAGTATGAAGATCTGAAATTATTAAATGGGAGAGTGTCTTCACATAGCTAAATAATTATTTAACTACTCATTGATCTTCACTTATATCTTTCGGAGTAGTTTGTTATTCATTCATGTGCTTCACATATATCCTATGAGTAAACGCTTGAATGAATTGAATATAATAAATCTGAAATTATATATGTTTCATATGCTTATCCCATGGGGAGTAATGACTTCACATATAAGAAGTAGAGGTGGTAAATTTATTGAAGGTTAGCAAACATTGTATTGGTCACTTGAACAATTCATGAAAGAATATTGATGGAAGGGAGATTTCACATATATATACTATCTTGGACATCTTTTGTAATTGTGAGCACTCATTAAAATATGACATGTTAAAAGGTTGGTGTTGGACAAGGAAGACAATGTAATGGTTTATGTTTTCTTATATCTGAAATAAAGTATATTGTCATGGATCATTCAACATGCCGAGCTTGCCTTTCCCCCTCATGCTAGCCAAATTCTTTGCACCAAGTAGAGATACTACTTGTGCTTCCAATCATCCCTTAAACTAGTATTGCCATGAGAGTCCACCATACCTACCTATGGATTGAGTAAGATCCTTCAAGCAAGTTGTCATCGGTGCATGCAATAAAAATTGCTCTCTAAATATGTATGATCTATTAGTGTGGAGAAAATAAGCTTTATACGATCTTGTGATGTGGAGGCAATAAAAGCGACGGACTGCACAATAAAGGTCCCTATCACAAGTGGCAATATAAAGTGACATTCTTTCGCATTAAGATTTTGTGCATCCAACTACAAAAGCGCATGAAAACCTCTGCTTCCCTCTGCGAAGGGCCTATCTTTTATTCTTTTCTTATACCTTATGAAAGAGTCATGGTGATCTTCACCTTTCCTTTTTATATTTTATCCTTCGGTAAGCACATTGTGTTGGAAAGATCCTGATATATATATCCAATTGGATGTAAGGCATCATGAGCTATTATTGTTGACATTACCCTTGAGGTAAAAGGTTGGGAGGCGAATCTATAAGCCCCTATCTTTCCCTACGTCTGATTAAAACTTTGAACCCATAAATATCGCGTGAGTGTTTGCAATTGTGAAAGACTAAATGATAGTTGAGTATGTGAAGTTTGCTGAATCAAAGCTCTGACATAGACTCTTCCTGAAAATAAGATGAATTGTAATTGTTTGATGACTAATAACATGGTTTGTTAGTTTTCAAGAAAGTTTATGATCTATACTTTAACACATGAATAGTTTGTTACTTGATCATGAAAAGTGTTATGAGATGAGCTACAATTATGACATATGATGATGCTAGAAAAGGTGACTAAAATTATCATTGATCAAACTTGTGCACCTGCTAGCATTCACACTTCATAAATTCTTTCTTTTATCATTTACCTACTTGAGGACTGAAACGTCTCCGTCGTATCTACTTTTCCAAACACTTTTGCCCTTGTTTTGGACTCTAACTTGCATGATTTGAATGGAACTGACCCAGATTGACGCTGTTTTCAGCAGAATTGCCATGGTGTTATTTATGTGCAGAAACAAAAGTTCTCGGAATGACCTGAAACTCCATGGAGATTATTTTTGGAAATAATAAAACTTACTGGCAAAGAATCAAGGCCAGGGGGCCCACACCCTAGCCACGAGGGTGGGGGCGCGCCTGCCCCCTGGGCGCGCCCCCTGCCTCGTGGGCCCCCTGGAGCTCCACCGACCTCAACTCCAACTCCATATATTCGTGTTCGGTGAGAAAAAAATCAGAGAGAAGGATTCATTGCGTTTTACGATACGGAGCCGCCGGCAAGCCCTAAACTCTCTCAGGAGGGCTGATCTGGAGTCCGTTCGGGAGGGCTGATCTGGAGCCCTCAACCATCCTCCATCACCAATTTCATGATGCTCACCGCCGTGCGTGAGTAATTCCATCGTAGGCTTGCTGGACAGTGATGGGTTGGATGAGATTTATCATGTAATCAAGTTAGTTTTGTTAGGGTTTGATCCCTAGTATCCACTATGTTCTGAGATTGATGTTGCTATGACTTTGCTATGCTTAATGCTTGTCACTAGGGCCCGAGTGCCATGATTTCAGATCTGAACCTATTATGTTTTCATGAATATATGTGAGTTCTTGATCCTATCTTGCAAGTATATAGTCACCTACTATGTGTTATGATCCGGCAACCCCGAAGTGACAATAATCGGGACCACTCCCGGTGATGACCGTAGTTTGAGGAGTTCATATATTCACTATGTGTTAATGCTTTGGTCCGGTACTCTATTAAAAGGAGGCCTTAATATCCCTTAGTTTCCAATAGGACCCCGCTGCCACGGGAGGGTAGGACAAAAGATGTCATGCAAGTTCTTTTCCATAAGCATGTATGACTATATTCGGAATACATGCCTACATT
The DNA here is from genome assembly GCF_003073215.2 of Triticum urartu. Taxonomy (NCBI): domain Eukaryota; kingdom Viridiplantae; phylum Streptophyta; class Magnoliopsida; order Poales; family Poaceae; genus Triticum; species Triticum urartu. The sequence continues at coordinate 552,612,640 of NC_053026.1, forward strand.
ACATTGATGAATTGGAGCTAGTTCTGTGTCACCCTATGTTATGACTGTTACATGATGAACCACATCCGGCATAATTCTCCATCACCGATCCAATGCCTACAAGCTTTCCATATATTGTTCTTCGCTTATTTACTTTTCTGTTGCTATTGTTACAATCACTATAAAACACCAAAAATATTACTTTTGCTACTGTTACCTCTTGCCACTGTTACCACTACCATCATATTACTTTGCTACTAAATACCTCGCTGCAGATATTAAGTTATCCAGGTGTGGTTGAATTGACAACTCAGCTGCTAATACTTGATAATATTCTTTGGCTCCCCTTGTGTCGAATAAATAAATTTGGGTTGAATACTCTACCCTCGAAAACTGTTGCGATCCCCTATACTTGTGGGTTATCAAGACTATTTTCTGGCACCATTGCCGGGGAGCATAGCTCTATTCTTTGAGTCACTTGGGATTTATATCTGCTTATCATTATGAAGAACTTGAAAGACGAGAAAACAAAAATTTATCCCTCAACTACGAGGGGAGGTAAGGAACTGCCATCTAGCTCTGCACTTCATTCACCTTCTGTTTTGAGTAAGCTTGCGACACCTATACCTGCTTCTGCTATTAATTCTGATATGTTGCATATTATTGATGATGCCACTTCTGTTATGCATGATACTTATGATGAAACTACTTCTATGCTTGATACTACTGTGCACTTGGTGAATTTCTTGATGAACAACTTGCTAGGGCTAGAGAGAATGAAATTATTGAAACTGATAATATTGATGAAAGTGATGATGAAGGCTCTCCTAATAAATATGAATTTCCTATTGTGCCTGAGGGCTATGTTATGGATGAGGAAACTAAAAGAGATTTTCTTCCATGCAATGATAGAAGTGATCTTAAGAAATTATTAGCTAAGCTTAAACAAAAAACTTTGAATGCTAGAATGCAATATGATCCTGCTTATGCTACATCACCTATCTTTGTTACTGATAAGGATTATGATTTCTCTATTGACCTTGATATAATTACTTTGGTTGAATCTACTCCTTTTTATGGCTATGAATCTGAAACTGTTGTGGCACATCTTACTAAATTAAATGATATAGCTACCCTGTTCACTAATGATGAGAGAACTCGCTACTTTTATATCCTTAAAATATTTCCGTTCTCATTAAAGGGTGATGCTAAGATATGGTTTAATTCTCTTGATCCTGGTTGTGTGCGTAGTCCCCAGGATATGATTTATTACTTCTCTGCTAAATATTTCCCTTCTCATAAGAAACAAGCTGCTTTAAGGGAAATATATAATTTTGTGAAAATTGAAGAAGAGAGTCACCCACAAGCTTGGGGGAGGCTTCTCCAATTACTTAATGCTTTGCATGATCATCCTCTTAAGAAAAATGAAATACTTGATATCTTTTATAATGGACTAACCGATGCTTCCAGAGACCACCTGGATAGTTCTACTGGTTCTGTTTTCAGGGAAAGAACACTGGATGAAGCTGAAATTCTATTGAATATTATGTTGAGAAATGAAAATAATTGGACACTTCTTGAGCCAGCTCCTGACCAACTCCTGAGCCTATGTAGCGACTCGACCTCAAATGGTCAAGTCTCTCTGCTTCAGTGTCATCCCTGGATCGGTAATGCTGACACACACAGTACTCGAGGATTTATAACAGAGTATAAATCACACACTTATTACATCCAAAGCCTCCAAAGAGAACTTATTACAATAAATATGGCTTAAGGCCATCTAATACGATAACAGCGGAAGGCTTGGAAGATAAAGTGAGTCCATCAACTCCAACGGCATAGCTGAGCTGCACGACAATGACCTAACGAACCTTACTCCTCGTCCGAAAAGTCTGCAACATAATACGTTGCAGCTCGAAAATGGGTCAGCACATGGAATATGCTGGCAAAATAACACAGTAGAGCAAGAACAGAATAATGCTATCACTACATGCATATTTGCCTGGTGGAAAGCTCTATGGTTATAGTTTTGCGAAAAGCCAATTTTTCCCTAGAACAAAGGAATAGATTTTTAATTTAACTATCATGGTAGTTGAAACGTCATTGAGAAGGTTCCTCCAACTCAATCCCAATTAAGGTAATTATCAACCCAACAATATTAATTTAGAGTCATGAGATACTTAAGATACTCCAAGTACTAGATACTCAAGATTGTCCATAACCGGGGACACGGCTAACCATGATTAGTTTATACACTTTGCAGAGATTTGCACACTTTTCCCCACAAGACTTGATCTCCTCCGTTGAATTTCTCGCACTACATGGTGTTTGAGAAACGGATGACCAAGACACAGTCTTTCAGAAACATTAACTCTCTACTCCGGGCAGACCATACCAAACCTACAATCCCACTACCTGCTGATCCACCTCTTCAAGAGCTTCACATAACTTACTCAACTATGCTAGAACCCATAATATCTTGTGGCTGCACACAGAAGTTTCTAGCATGAATAATCTCAGTTCCCTTTGAGCCTGGGTGGCGGTCCATAGGAAGATCACATGGGTACTCCAGGATTTCCAAAAAAATACAGGCAACACTGGGTACTCCAGGTGCCTCAATCCACCCAGATGTGTATTCAAGTTGCCACCTTAAGTTGAACCATTAATTATCAATCTCACATCTGTCATGTATTTCACTCACCCAAACCACGTCTACGAGCATAGCATAACAATATAAGCAACGCGAAGAAGTAACTCCCAAGGGTTTGAATGTAACAGGGTAATAGGTTCTACCTCATCAACTACTTCCCAACCCACATGTTAATGACATCCTAACCATGCAATGTTTGAGGATTCGATCTAATGCATAAAAACTGGGTGATAAAGGGGTATGATCAAAGTGTTACTTGCCTTGTTGATGATCCAGAAAACCTAAGGATGCGTAGTAGCACGCTTCGCACTCGGGGTGTTCTATCGCAAACAAACAATAGCATACATAAGCAATCAAGCAAAGAAAACAAGGGTAAATATCAAATAAGAAGATCTAACCAGAAAGTTCAACTTAAGAACTCCGGTTTGCAAAAAGAATCGAATCAAACGGAGCAACGAAACTCAAACGGCGAAAGAAACAAGATCCGTTTACTAATCTGGACCTAGGTCAAATTTTACAGTAGAAAAAACTTGTGCAAGTTGGTTAAACGAAAAGAGAGTCTCGAGACGAAGATCTAGGCGCTTGAATCGCCTGATTCCAACTAACGAGCGAAAAGTTAAACTAGAACAAAAATCAGATCAGAAATCGTGATCAGAAATAATCGCGGATTAATCCGATAAAAGAAAACTGACGAACAGGCTAACGAACAAGCATTCGTTATCTGTAACTAACGGATGAAAACAGTTCGTTAAAATGAACGTCCGGACGAACGTCCGCTAAAAAGAAAAACAAAAAAACAACTAGGGTTTTCTAACAAAAACCGAACCGGTTTTCTAAAAAAAACGAACGGCGCTAACCTCCGGCGAGGTCCGGCACGGCGGCGGCTCCGGCGAGGGGCGGCGCAACGCGGGGCGGCGGCGGCGGCTCACGGCGAGGCAGCGGCGACGGGCGGCGGGGCGGCTTGCGGCGGCGGGGTCAACGGCTCCCAGGGCGGCGGGGCGCGGCTTTTAAGGAGGGGGTGGTGCCTTGGGAAGGGGGCACGGCGCGGGGAAACGGAGTCCGAGCCGGACTCCGGTTCAGCGGCGGTCTCCCGCTAGGAGACGACGGCGCGGGGCGAGGTGGGCCGGCGCTGGGCTTCAGCCCAGCTAGTCCTTGGCGCATTTTTTAAATAATTCCGCCAAAACTAAAAAAAGTCCTAGAAAATAAAATAAAATTCTAAAAATGCCAAAACAAATTTTCTCCGTCTAAATAAAATATTTAGAACGAGATGAACATTTTCTTGGCCCTAAAATGCAAATTTTGAAAACGTGCAATTTTTCTAGTTCAAATAAAATTGCAATAAAATCCAAATAAAAGCAAAAAAAATTGATTTTAATATTTTTCCTCCAATATTTCATTTATTTTGGAGAAGTCATATTATCTCCTCTCATATATTAATATGAAATATTTTGGGAGAGAAAAATAATTAAAACCAAAATCCTCGTTTCAAAATTTGATAATATCAAATTTGAAAACCAGGGAAATCCCCAACTCTCTCCAAGGGTCCTTGAGTTGCTTAGGATTTCAAGGATCGCGAGAAGAAATGCAATAAATATGATATGCAAGAATGATCTATGAATAACATTCCAAATTGAAAATTTGGGATGTTACAGCCTATTCCTAATCCAACTCCGAAGAAAAGGGGTGTTCTATTTCTTAGTCCTGAAGACATGCAAGAGGCAAAGAAATCCATGAAAGAAAACGGTATTAAAGCTGAAGATGTTAAGAATTTACCTCTCATTTAAGAGATACATGGTCTTAATTTACTGCCTGTTGAAGAAATATATGGTTTTAATCCATCACCTATTGAAGAAACACATTTTCTTGATAACCCGACACAGGTAGTAAAGGTAAATTCTCTATATAGATATGATAAAGCTGAAATCCCTCCTACTAAGTTTGCTAGCCAATGATTGGATGAGTTTGATAACTTTATGGTTAAAATAGAAGACTTCAATGCTTATTATGGTAGACAATTGAAGCAAAATGCTTATATGATTGAACACTTGGGTGATTATATGTCTAGAGTTAAAGGTGAACTTAAACTCATTAGTAAACATGCTTCTATGGTTACCACTCAAGTAGAACAAGTACTTAAAGCTTAGAATGATTTGCTCAATGAATTAAATAGTAAGAAAAATGATAATGCTGTTAGAGTTATGACTAGAGGTGGTAAAATGACCCAGGAACCTTTGTATCCTGAGGGCCATCATAAGAGAATTGAGCAAGATTCTCAGAGAAATGATATTGATGCACCTAGTCCTTCTAAGAGGAAGAAAAAGAAAAATGATAGGACTTTGCATGCTTCTAGTGAACCTGTTATTGACACCCCTGAGAATCCCCATGATATCTCTATTTCTGATGCTGAAACACAATCTGGTAATGAGCATGAACCTAGTGATAATGTTAATAATGATGTTCATGTTGATGCTCAACCTAGTAATGACAATGATGTAGAAGCTGAACCTGCTTCTTGATCTTGATAACCCACAATCAAAGAATCAAAGTTATGATAAGAGAGACTTTGTTGCTAGGAAACATGGTAAGGAAAGAGAGCCTTAGGTTCAGAAACCCATGCCTTTTCCTCCTAAGACATCCAATAAAAAGGATGATGAGCATTTTGAGCGCTTTGCTGAAATGATTAGACCTATCTTTTTGCGTATGCCTTTGACTGATGCATAAAATGAATCCTTATGCTAAGTACATGAAAGATATTGTTACTAATAAAAGAAAGATACCGGAAGCTGAAATTTTCACCATGCTTGCTAATTATACTTTTAAAGGTGGAATACCTAAGAAACTAGGAGATCCCGGAGTACCAACTATACCATGCTCCATTAAAAGAAACTATGTTAAAACTGCTTTATGTGATCTTGGAGCCGGTGTTAGTGTTATGCCTCTCTCTTATATCGTAGACTTGATTTGAATAAGTTGACACCTACTGAAATATCTTTGCAAATGGTGATAAATCAATTGCTATACCTGTCGGTATTTGTGAGGATGTGCCTGTTGTGGTTGCAAATGTTACTATTTTAACGGACTTTGTTATTCTTGATATTCCCGAGGATGATAGTATGTCTATTATTCTTGCAAGACCCTTTTTGAATACTGCAGGGGCTGTTATTGATTGCACCAAAGGCAATGTCACTTTTCATGTTAATGGTAATGAGCATACGTACACTTTCCGAGGAAACAACCTCAAGTCCACAGTATCAATTCTATTGGAAAAATTCCATCGATTATTTTTGGAGGTTTTGAATTTCCTCTTCCTACTGTCAAGAAGAAATATGATATTCTTATTATTGGGGATGTGCATATCCCCGTTGAGGTAACATAGTGTCATTCGAAATTTCTCCGGTTTAATGTTACTCGAAATGAGTTTGTTAACAAGACTTGATCAACCTTGTTAGTGGATTCTTTTTAATGAGCATGAGATGGATGAAGTTAGAAAGGACAACCTTCTGTACCCTCCTTTTACTTTCTGTTATTTAGTTGAAATAAGGTAAAAATAGTATTTTCTGTTAGTTTTCTGAATTATCCATGCAATATAAAAATACCCCGAAAATAAAAGTTCTCGAAATGCCCTGCCAATTTAATATGATTTTTTCTGGAATATTTGAGAATATCTGGCACTGAGAACACAGCAGGGGGAGAAAGCACCTGGCCACGAGGGTCCAGGGTGCACCCCCTGCCTCGTGGGCCCACGGTGGCTCCCCTCCACTTATTCCTGCACCCACACACTTCTTCTTCCTCCCAAAAAATCACCATCCAGCTCAAGCATGAGTTCTAGCTCATTTTGCTACGGTTTTCGATATCCTTGCTGAAAGCACCTCTCACAAAACTGCTTTGGGGGGGTTGTTCCTTGGTATGTGACTCCTCCGTTGGTCCAGTTAGTTTTTGTTCTAGTGCTTTATTCATTGCAAATTTGTGCTGCCTTGTACACCATGTTCTTGAGCTTGCATGTCAAATTTATATGGTTCCAAGTAGTTCTAATGCATGATATAGGCTCTAGGCACTTGTAGGAGTAGTTGCTATCAATTTTGTTGATTTTGGTTTACTTTTATTTGGAGTTACTAAAAATTTCAGAATTTTTTAGAAAATAATGAATAGATTTTTGAGGGGCTCATCGAGCCGAAGCTCGAAGGAAAAGCAAAATGAAGAAGCAGAGAGGCCCAAATACAATCTGCCTCGCACTGCGGAGGTTCGGCCGAGTGAATGGCCTTCTAATGATTTCTTGAGAGCAGCCGGGATTTATGATGATTTTTATGAATTGGCTAAGAATGCAGGCCTCACCGACTTCCTCCGGATCAACGCGAACAGTATCTCTGTTGGGGAACGTAGCAGAAATTCAAAATTTTCCTACGTGTCACCAAGATCTATCTATGGAGAAACCAGCAAGAGGGGAAGGAGAGTGCATCTACATACCCTTGTAGATCGCTATGCGGAAGCGTTCAAGAGAATGGGTTGAAGGAGTCGTACTCGTCGTGATCCAAATCACCGGAGATCCTAGTGCCGAAAGGACGGCACCTCCGCGTTCAACACAGGTACGGTTGGCAGAGACGTCTCCTCCTTCTTGATCCAGCAAGGGGGAAGGAGAGGTTGATGGAGATCCAGCAGCACGACGGCGTGGTGGTGGAAGCAGCGGGGATCTCGGCAGGGCTTCACCAAGCTCAGCGAGAGAGAGAGGTGTTACGAGGGGAGAGGGAGATGCCAGGGGCTAGGGTACCGGTTCCCATGTGCCTCCCCACTATATATAGGGGTGGAGGGGCTGGTTTCTTGCCCTCCAAGTCCATTGGGGCATTGGCAAAGGTGGGGGAAAGAAATCCCATCATTTCCCTTCCCCACCGATCGTTATCCCCCTTTTTTAGGGATCTTGATCTTATCCGTTCGGGATATGATCTTATTCCTTCTAAGGGGGGATCTTGGTGTGCCTTGACCAGGGGTGTGGGGCCTTGCCCCCACTACCCACGTTCATGTGGGTCCCCCCATGCAGGTGGGCCCCACTCCGGAACCTTCTAGAACCTTCCCGGCACAATACAGAAAAATCCCGAACATTTTCCGGTGGCCAAAATAGGACTTCCCATATATAAATCTTTACCTCCGGACCATTCCGGAACTCCTCGTGACATCTGGGATCTCATCCGGGACTCCGAACAACTTTCGGGTTTCCGCATACTAATATCTCTACAACCCTAGCGTCACCGAACCTTAAGTGTGTAGACCCTATGGGTTCAGGAGACACGCAGACATGACCGAGACGACTCTCCGGTCAATAACCAACAGCGGGATCTGGATACCCATGTTGGCTCCCACATGTTCCACGATGATCTCATCGGATGAACCATGATGTCGAGGATTCAATCAATCCAGTATTTAATTCCCTTTGTCTATCGGTATTGTACTTGCCCGAGATTCGATCGTCGGTATCCCGATACCTTGTTCAATCTCGTTACCGGCAAGTCTCTTTTACTCGTTCCGTAACACATCATCCCGTGATCAACTCCTTGATCACATTGTGCACATTATGATGATGTCCTACCGAGTGGGCCCAGAGAAACCTCTCCGTTTACACGGAGTGACAAATCCCAGTCTCGATTCATGCCAACCCAACAGACACTTTCGGAGATACCTGTAGTGTACCTTTATAGCCACCCAGTTACGTTGTGACGTTTGGCACACCCAAAGTATTCCTACGGTATCTGGGAGTTGCACAATCTCATGGTCTAAGGAAATGATACTTGACATTAGAAAAAGCTTTAGCATACGAACTACACGATCTTTGTGCTATGCTTAGGATTGGGTCTTGTCCATCACATCATTCTCCTAATGATGTGATCCCGTTATCAACGACATCCAATGTCCATGGTCAGGAAACCGTAACCATCTATTGATCAACGAGCTAGTCAACTAGAGGCTTACTAGGGACATGGTGTTGTCTATGTATCCACACATGTATCTGAGTTTCCTATCAATACAATTATAGCATGGATAATAAACGATTATCATGAACAAGGAAGTATAATAATAACCAATTTATTATTGCCTCTAGGGCATATTTCCAACAGTCTCCCACTTGCACTAGAGTCAATAATCTAGTTCACATCGCCATGTGATTAACACTCACAGGTCACATCGCCATGTGACCAACATCCAAAGAGTTTACTAGACCCACTAAACTAGTTCACATCATCATGTGATTAAGACTCAATGAGTTCTGGGTTTGATCATGTTTTGCTTGTGAGAGAGGTTTTAGTCAACGGGTCTGCAACATTCAGATCCGTATGTACTTTGCAAATCTCTAGGTCATATTATAAATGCTGTTTCCACGCTCCACTTGGAGCTATTCCAAATGGTTGCTCCACTATACGTATCCGGTTTGCTACTCAGAGTCATTCGGATAGGTGTTAAAGCTTGCATCGATGTAACTCTTTAGGTCGAACTCTTTATCACCTCCATAACCGAGAAACATATCCTTATTCCTCTAAGGATAATTTTGACCGCTATCTGGTGATCTACTCCTAGATCATCTTTGTACCCTCTTGCCAGACATGTGGCAAGGCACACATCAGGTGCGGTACTTAGCATGGCATACCGTATAGAGCCTATGACAAAAGCATAGGGGACGACCTTCGTCCTTCCTCTTTCTTCTGCCGTGGTCGAGCTTTAAGTCTTAACTTCATACCTTACAACTCAGGCAAGAACTCCTTCTTGGACTGATCCATCTTGAACACCTTCAAGATCATGTCAAGGTATGTGCTCATTTGAAAGTACCATTAAGTGTTTTGATCTATCCTTATAGATCTTGATGCTCAATGTTCAAGTAGGTTAATCCAGGCTTTCCATTGAAAAACACTTTCAAATAACCCTATATGCTTTCCAGAAATCCTACGTCATTTCTGATCCATAATATGTCAACAACATATACTCATCAGAAATTCTATAGTGCTCCCACTCACTTCTTTGGAAATACAAGTTTCTCATAAACTTTGTATAAACCCAAAATCTTTGATCATCTCATCAAAGCGTACATTCCAACTCCGAGATGCTTACTCCTGTCCTTAGAAGGATTGGTGGAGCTTTGCATACTTATTAGCATCTTTCAGGATTGACAAAACCTTCCGGTTGTATCACATACAACCTTTCCTCAAGAAAATCATCAAGGAAACAATGTTTTGACATCCTATCTGCAAGATTTCATAAATAATGCAGTAATCGCTAATATAATTCCAACAGACTCTTAGCATCGCTACGAGTGAGAAAGTCTCATTGTAGTCAACTCCTTGAACTTGTCGGAAAATATCTTAACGACAAGTCGAGCTTTCTTAATGGTGATACTTACCATCATTGTCCGTCTTCCTTTTAAAATCCATATGTACCTAACAGCCTTACGACCATCAAGTAGTTCTTCCAAAGTCTACACTTTGTTTTCATACATGGATCCTTTCTCGGATTTTATGGCCTCGAGCCATTTATCGGAATTCAGGCCCACCATTGCTTCTCCATAGCTTGTAGGTTCATTGTTGTCTAGCAACATGACTTCCAAGACAGGATGACGTACCACTCTGAAGTAGTACGCATCCTTGTTATCCCACGAGGTTTGGTAGTGACTTGATCTGAAGTTTCATGATCACTATCATAAGCTTCCACTTCAATTGGTGTAGGTGCCACAGGAACAACTTCATGCGCCCTGCCACACACTAGTTGAAGAGACGGTTCAATAACCTCGTCAAGTCTCCACCATCCTCCCACTCAATTCTTTCAAGAGAAACTTTTCCTCAAGAAAGGACCCGATTCTAGAAACAATCCCTTTGCTTTCGGATCTGAGACAGGAGGTATACCCAACTGTTTTAGGTGTCCTATGAAGATGCATTTATCCGCTTTGGGTTCAAGCTTATTAGCCTGAAACTTTTTCACATAAGCGTCACAGCCCCAAAATTTTAAGAAATGACATCTTAGGTTTCTCTAAACCATAGTTCATACGGTGTCATCTCATCGGAATTATGTGGTGCCCTATTTAAAGTGAATGTGGTTGTCTCTAATGCCTAACCCATAAACTATCGTGGTAATTCGATAAGAGACATCATGGTATGCATCATATCCAATAGGGTGCAGTTATGATGTTCGGACACACCCTCACACTATGGTGTTCCAGGCTGTATTAGTTGTGAAACAATTTCCACAATGTCTTAATTCTGTGCCAAACTCGTAATTCAGATATTCATCTCTATGATCATATCATAGATCTTTTATCCTCTTGTCACGACGATCTTTCAACTTCACCCTGAAATTACTTGAACCTTTCAATAATTCAGACTCGTGATTCATCAAGTAAATGTACTCAACATCTACTCAAACCATCTGTGAAGTAAGAACATAACGATATCCACTACACGCCTCAGCACTCATTGGACTGCACACATCAAAATGTATTACTTCCAACAAGTTGCTTTCTAGTTCCATTTTACTGAAAACAAGGCTTTCAGTCATCTTGCCCATGTGGTATGATTTGCATGTCTCAAGTGATTCAAAATCAAGTGAGTCCAAACGGTCCATTTGCATGGAGTTTCTTCATGCATATACACCAATAGACATGGTTCGCATGTCTCAAACCTTTTAAAACGAGTGAGTCCAAAGATCCATCAACATGGAGCTTCTTCATGCATTTTATACCGATATGACTTACGAGGCAGTGTCACAAGTAGGTGGTACTATCATTACTATCTTATATCTTTTGGCATGAACATGTGTATCACTACGATCGAGATTCAATAAACCATTCATTTTAGGTGCAAGACCATTGAAGGTATTATTCAAATAAACAGAGTAACCATTATTCTCCTTAAATGAATAACCGTATTGCGATAGACATAATCCAATCATGTCTATGCTCAACGCAAACACCAATCTTGATGGTAGAGGGAGCGTACGATATTTGATCAACCTTGGAAATACTTCCAACACATATCGTCATCTCACCTTTAGCTAGTTTCCGTTTATTCCGTAGCTTTTATTTCGAGTTACTAACACTTAGCAACCGAACAGGTATTTAATACCCTGGTGCTACTAGGAGTACTAGTAAAGTACACATTAACATAATGTATATCCAATATACTTCTATCGACAGCCTTCTCATCTACCAAGTATCTAGGGTAATTCTGCTCCAGTGGTTGTTTCCCTTATTACAGAAGCACTCAGTCTCGGTTTTGGGTTCAACCTTGGGTTTCTCCACTAGAGCAGCAGCTGATTTGCCGTTTCATGAAGTATCCCTTCTTGCCCTTGCCCTTCTTGAAACTAGTGGTTTCACTAACCATCAACAATTGGTGCTCCTTCTTGATTTCTACTTTCGCGGTGTCAAACATCGCGAATATTTCAAGGATCATCATATCTATCCCTGATATGTCATAGTTCATCATGAAGCTCTAGCAGCTTGGTGGCAATGACTTTGGAGAAACATCACTATCTGTGGAAGATCAACTCCCACTCGATTCGAGTGATTGTGGCACTCAGACAATCTGAGCACAAGCTCAACGATTGAGCTTTTCTCCCTTAGTTTGCAGGCTAAGAAAATCGTCGGAGGTCTCATACTTCCTGACGTGGGCACGAGCCTGAAATCCCAATTTCAGCCCTCGAAACATCTCATATGTTCCGCGACGTTTCGAAAACGTCTTTGGTGCCTAAACTCTAAACCGTTTAACTGAACTATCACGTAGTTATCTAAACATGTATGTCCGATGTTCATAACATCCACAAACGACGTTCGGGGTTCAGCACACCGAGCGGTGCATTAAGGACATAAGCTTTCTACTGTCCGCATAATTGCTACTGTCAACTTTCAACTATATTTTCTCTAGGAACATATCTAAACAGTGGAACTAAAGCGCTAGCTTACGACATAATTTGCAAAGATCTTTTTGACTATGTTCAGGATAATTAAGTTCATCTTATGAACTCCCACTCAGATAGACATCCCTCTAGTCGTCTAAGTGATTACATGATCTGAGTCAACTAGGCCGTGTCCGATCATCACGTGAGACGGACTAGTCAACATCGGTGAACATCTTCATGTTGATCGTATCTTCTATACGACTCATGTTCGACCTTTCGGTCTTCTGTGTTCCGAGGCCATGTCTGTACATGCTAGGCTCGTCAAGTCAACCTAAGTGTTTGCATGTGTAAATCTGTCTTACACCCGTTGTATGTGAACGTTGGAATCTATCACACCCGATCATCACGTGGTGCTTCGAAACAACGAACTGTCGCAACGGTGCACAGTTAGGGGGAACACTCTCTTGAAATTATTATGAGGGATCATCTTATTTACTACCATCGTTCTAAGTAAACAAGATGCAAAAACATGATAAACAACACATGCAATCAAATAATAGTGACATGATATGGCCAATATCATATAGCTCCTTTGATCTCCATCTTGGGGCTCCATGATCATCTTGTCACCGGCATGACACCATGATCTCCATCATCGTGTCTCCATGAAGTTGTCTCGCCAACTTATTACTTCTACTACTATGGCTACCCGTTAGCAATAAAGTAAAGTAATTACATGGCGTTGTTCAATGACACACAGGTCATATAATAAATAAAGACAACTCCTATGGCTCTTGCCGGTTGTCATACTCATTGACATGCAAGTCGTGATTCCTATTACAAGAACATGATCTATCTCATACATCACATATATCATACATCACATCCTTTTGGCCATATCACATCACATAGCATACCCTGCAAAAACAAGTTAGACGTCCTCTAATTGTTGTTTGCATGTTTTACGTGGCTGCTATGGGTTTCTAGCAAGAACATTTCTTACCTACGCAAAAAACCACAACGTGATATGCCAATTGCTATTTACCCTTCATAAGGACCCTTTTCATCAAATCCGATCCGACTAAAGTGGGAGAGACAGACACCCGCTAGCCACCTTATGCAACTAGTGCATGTCAGTCGGTGGAACCAGTCTCACGTAAGAGTACGTGTAAGGTCGGTCCGGGCCGCTTAATCCCACAATACCGTTGAAACAAGATTGGACTAGTAACGGTAAGCATATTGAACAAAATCAACGCCCACAACTACTTTGTGTTCTACTCGTGCATAGAATCTACACAATAGACCTAGCTCATGATGCCACTGTTGGGGATCGTAGCAGAAATTCAAAATTTTCCTACGTGTCACCAAGATCTATCTATGGAGAAACCAGCAACGAGGGGAAGGAGAATGCATCTACATACCCTTGTAGATCGCTATGCGGAAGCGTTCAAGAGAACGGGTTGAAGGAGTCGTACTCGTCGTGATCCAAATCACCGGAGATCCTAGTGCCGAACGGACGGCACCTCCGCGTTCAACACACGTACGGTTGGGAGAGACGTCTCCTCCTTCTTGATCCAGCAAGGGGGAAGGAGAGGTAGATGGAGATCCAGCAGCACGACGGCGTGGTGGTGGAAGCAGCGGGGATCTCGGCAGGGCTTCACCAAGCTCAGCGAGAGAGAGAGAGGTGTTACGAGGGGAGAGGGAGATGCCAGGGGCTAGGGTACCGGTTCCCATGTGCCTCCCCACTATATATAGGGGGGCTGGTTTCTTGCCCTCCAAGTCCATTGGGGCGTTGGCAAAGGTGGCGGAAAGAAATCCCATCATTTCCCTTCCCCACCGATTGTTATCCCCCTTTTTTAGGGATCTTGATCTTATCCCTTCGGGATATGATCTTATTCCTTCTAAGGGGGGATCTTGGTGCGCCTTTACCAGGTGTGTGGGGCCTTGCCCCCACTACCCACGTTCATGTGGGTCCCCCCATGCAGGTGGGCCCCACTCCGGAACCTTCTAGAACCTTCCCGGCACAATACCGAAAAATCCCGAACATTTTCCGGTGGCCAAAATAGGACTTCCCATATATAAATCTTTACCTCCGGACCATTCCAGAACTCCTAGTGATGTCCGGGATCTCATCCAGGACTCCGAACAACTTTCGGGTTACCGCATACTAATATCTCTACAACCCTAGCGTCACCGAACCTTAAGTGTGTAGACCCTACGGGTTCGGGAGACACGCAGACATGACCGAGACGACTCTCTGGTCAATAACCAACAGCGGGATCTGGATACCCATGTTGGCTCCCACATGTTCCACGATGATCTCATCGGATGAACCACGATGTCGAGGATTCAATCAATCCCGTATTCAATTCCCTTTGTCTATCGGTATTGTACTTGCCCGAGATTCGATCGTCGGTATCCCGATACCTTGTTCAATCTCGTTACCGGCAAGTCTCTTTTACTCGTTCCGTAACACATCATCCCGTGATCAACTCCTTGATCACATTGTGCACATTATGATGATGTCCTACCGAGTGGGCCCAGAGATACCTCTCCATTTACACGGAGTGACAAATCCCAGTCTCGATTCGTGCCAACCCAACAGACACTTTCGGAGATACCTGTAGTGTACCTTTATAGCCACCCAGTTACGTTGTGACGTTTGGCACACCCAAAGTATTCCTACGGTATCTAGGAGTTGCAAAATCTCATGGTCTAAGGAAATGATACTTGACATTAGAAAAAGCTTTAGCATACGAACTACACGATCTTTCTGCTAGGCTTAGGATTGGGTCTTGTCCATCACATCATTCTCCTAATGATGTGATCCCGTTATCAACGACATCCAATGTCCATGGTCAGGAAACCATAACCATCTATTGATCAACGAGCTAGTCAACTAGAGGCTTACTAGGGACATGGTGTTGTCTATGTATCCACACATGTATCTGAGTTTCCTATCAATACAATTATAGCATGGATAATAAACGATTATCATGAACAAGGAAATATAATAATAACCAATTTATTATTGCCTCTAGGGCATATTTCCAACAATCTCTTACTCACCAATACTTTTGTGCAAAACTTCTACTATTATCCTAACGAATCACTTCCTTCAGTAGAGTTTCATTTATATGATGTGGTTAAGATGTCACTATATGAATTTTGCAGGGTTTGCAAAATACCTTTCGAGGGTAGCTTAGAAGAACCACATCGTAAAGATGTGGACATGTTTATTGACACTATTACTGTAGGGGAAACTAGGAAGGTTTCTGATGCAAGAATCACTAGCATACATTTTCCTGTTTTACGCTACTTTGCAATATTTGCTAGTTGTTGCTTAATTGGTCGCGGAAACTGTCGAAACCTTAGTGTTCCTGATATTATTATTTTGTTCCATGGTTTATTCCGTGACGACTCTGTTAGTATGGGCGGTATTATTGCCAAATGGTCAAGTCTGAACCGTACAAAGGGCCCCATCTTTGGAGGTGTCTATGCTTCACGCCTTCCTGCATACTATAACATACCTATTAGGCACTATGAAAAAGAAGAAAAATTGCTACCTACTGTTTATTTACATTATAAGAGTATGGTAGCACATGATTTTATTGTAAAGAATAGGGAAAGGGAGCTTAAATACAAATTGTTTTTTGATAAACATCATCCTGAGACTATTACCCTGCCTGCACTTTCCTGGTTTGATTTATCTGCAGGCAAGTACCTTGTTCCGTTGGAGGCCATTCACGCCTACCGGAACCCTACATCAGCTGCAGAGCCAGAGCCGGAACCACAATTTGATCCTCCACGACAGTCTGATTGCCAGTGGGATTCAGAGGTGATTGCCAGCCAGTGGCAATCTGAGTATCCATCACAGTACGACCCAATTACAACTTTTGATATCCGCCAGGCCAGCCATGGCCATAGACCAACTTAGGCCAAAATCCTAAGCTTGGGGGAGTACACATTTCTCACCGACATTCCATTCATGTTCACACACTCATTGCTAGTTGTCGGTGCTCATACTTTTTCGCTGTAATATCCATGCTACTTTATTTTCCTTTTTATGCTTTCTTCTTGTGTGTTTGATAAACCTTAAGAAAAACAAAAAAATACTTGTAGCTTCTTGCTAGTTTTAATTTCCATGCTTGTAGTAATAACTAAAAAGAAAACTCAAAAATATTTCCCTTTCTTCTTTTGCTTGTTGGGAGCTTTCCCGTGTAAATAGTTTTATTTATTTTCTTTTCTTTGGGGTCGATAGGAGAAGACCATGATTAAATTGTTGAAGTGACTCATGTATGCATTATTGTTGATTTAACCAAGAGTCCATATTGCCTTGTCTTCTCATGTATATTGAATGCATGCAGATTCCAGCTTAGTCCAATGCACGTGCACTGTTATTATTATTCACATCATTCGGTTGTGCAAGTGAAAGGCAATTATGACGATATATGATGGACTGATTGAGATGGGAGAAGCTGGTATGAACTCGACCTCTCTTGTTTTTGTAAATATGATTAGTTCATCGTTCCTGATTCAGCCTATTATGAATAAACATGTTTGCAATGACAATTAGAGATTATAGTTGCTTATGCCATGCTTAATTAGCTAGGAGCTTATAATGGTTTACCTTGCGTGCCAACATGCTATTAAAATGGTTGTGATGTGGTATGATAGGGTGGTATCCTATTTTGATCGATTCGAGTGCCTTGACTTGGCACATGTTCACGCATGTAGTTGAAACAAAATCAACATAGCCTCTACGATATTTATGTTAATGGTGCATTATATCCTCATGCTTGCATTCGGTGTTGATTAATTTTAATGCATGTTCATGATTGTTGTCGCTCTCTAGCTAGTCGCTTCCCAGTCTTTTTCTAGCCTTCACCTGTACTAAACGGGAATACTGTTTGTGCATCCAATCCCATAAACCCCAAAGTTATTCCATATGAGTCCACCATACCTACCTATATACGGTATCTACCTGCCGTTCCAAGTAAATTTGTATGTGCCAAACTCTAAACCTTCAAATAAACATTCTGTTTTGTATGCTCGAATAGCTCATGTATCAACTAGGGCTGTCCGTATTTTCCATGTTAGGCGGGTTATTCTCAAGAGGAGTGGACTCCGCTCCTCATTCACGAGAAAATGGCTGGTCACCGGGATACCCAGTCCCATGCTTTATGCAAATCAAATCAAAATAATTGCAAACAAAACTCCCCCGGGACTGTTGTTAGTTGGAGGCACTCGTTGTTTCGAGCAAGCCATGGATTGATGCTTGTTGGTGGAGGGGGAGTATAAACTTTACCATTCTGTTTGGGAACCGCCTATAATGTGTGTAGCATGGAAGATATCACCATCTCTCGGTTTTTATGTTGACAATGAAAGTGTGGCGCTCAAAATATTATTCATATCTATTTCGAAACCGAGCTCTAGCACCTCTACAAATCCCTGCTTCCCTTTGCGAAGGGCCTATCTATTTACTTTTATGTTGAGTCATCATCCTCTTATTAAAAAGCACCAGTTGGAGAGCACCGCTGTCATTTGCATTCATTACTGTTAGTTTACATTGAGTATGACTTGACTGGATCTCTTTCACCATGAATTACAATGTCTAGTCGGTCCTTGATCTTTAAAGGTGCTCTGCATTTATGTTTTGTGATCTCAGAAAGGGCTAGCGAGATACCATCTTGTTATATCATATCATGATTGTTTTGAGAAAGTTTTGTCATCCGAGATTTATTATTATTGCTCGCTAGTTGATTATGCCATTGATATGAGTAAACATGAGACCTAAATGTTATTGTGAATATGGTTAGTTCATAATCTTTGTTGAAAACTTGAATGCTGGCTTTACATATTTACAACAACAAGAGCAAACAGATTTTGTAAAAGTTTTTCTTTACCACTTTCAGTTTGTCAACTGAATTGCTTGAGGACAAGCAAAGATTTAAGCTTGGGGGAGTTGATACGTCTCCGTCGTATCTACTTTTCCAAACACTTTGCCCTTGTTTTAGACTCCAACTTGCATGATTTGAATGGAACTAACCCGGACTGACGCTGTTTTCAGCAGAATTGCCATGGTGTTATTTATGTGCAGAAACAAAAGTTCTCGGAATGACCTGAAACTCCACGGAGATTATTTTTGGAAATAATAAAAAATACTAGCAAAGAATCAAGGCCAGTGCCCCACACCCTAGCCACGAGAGTGGGGGCGCGCCCCCTGCCTCGTGGGCCCCCTGGAGCTCCACCGACCTCAACTCCAACTCCATATATTCATGTTCGGGGAGAAAAAAATCAGAGAGAAGGATTCATCACTGAGGGAGTCCTGGATTAGGGGGTCTCCGGACAGCCGGACTATATCCTTTGGCCGGACTGTTGGACTATGGAGATACGAGATTAAAGACTTCATCCCGTGTCCGCATGGGACTGTACTTGGCGTGGAAGGCAAGCTAGGCAATACAGATATGTATATCTCCTCCTTTGTAACTGACCTTGTGTAACCCTAGCCCCCTCCGGTGTCTATATAAACCGGAGGGTTTTAGTCCGTAGGACAACATACAATCAGACCATGGGCTAGCTTCTAGGGTTTAGCCTCTCCGATCTCGTGGTAGATCAACTCTTGTACTACTCGTATTATCAAGAATAATCAAGCAGGACATAGGGTTATACCTCCATCAAGAGGGCCTGAACCTAGGTAAAACATCGTGTCCCCTGCCTCCTATTACCATCCGCCTTAGACGCACAGTTCGGGACCCCCTACCCGAGATCCGCCGGTTTTGACACCAACATTGGTGCTTTCAGTGAGAGTTCCTCTGTGTCGTCGCCGTTAGGCTTGATGGCTCCTTCGATCATCGATAGCGATGCAGTCCAGGGTGAGACTTTTCTCCGCGGACAGATCTTTGTATTCGGCGGCTTCGCACTGCGGGCCAACTCGCTTGGCCATCTGAAGCAGATCGAGAGTTATGCCCCTGGCCATCAGGTCAGATCTGGAAATTTGAACTACACAACCGACATCCACGGAGACTTGATCTTCGATGGATTCGAGCCCTTGCCGAGTGCGCCGCACGGTCACGATGAGCATGATTTAGCTCTAGCATCGGACGGTGTTCGGGAAATCGCACTGGCGACCGCTCCTACCCTCTATTCGGAGCCAATTGCGCCTTCCAGAGACGGGTGGATAGACCCCGCCACGGAGGCCGCACTCTCATCGGCGATCGAGCCGAGTATCGACCTTACCCTTCACGAGAGCCGTGATGCCGAACTACCGGATTCTTCCCCGGCCACGAACTCCGAACCGCCTGCGCCCTTGCCCATCGAATCTGATTGGGCGCCGATCATGGAGTTCACCTCTGCGGATATTTTTCAACACTCGCCCTTCGGCGACATACTGAACTCATTAAGGTCTCTCTCCCTTTCAGGAGAGTCCTGGCCGAACTATGTTCGGCAGGATTGGGATGCGGACGACGAAGAAATTCGCCGCCCACCCACCACCCACTTAATAGCCACTGTCGATGATTTGACAGACATGCTCGACTTCAACTCCGAAGACATCGGCGGGATGAACGACGATGCAGGAGACGAACTGGAACCACTGCCCACAGGGCACGTGACGCCCACTTCATCATATAATGTATACATGGTGGACGCACCCAAAGAAAACAACGACGAAGAGCGGAAGGACGCAGCGATGGGTTGGTCCCTCGAGAAGCAGTCAAAGCGGCGGCGTAAGTGCCACTCCAAATCCCGCTTCGACAGAAATAACAATCATATAAACCTAGCGATAGAGCAATTTGAGCCGGTGGACGAAAAACACGGCATTGAACCATCGCCCGACCACGGAAACACGGAGAATCAAACCGAACAACCCGACTTTGTCGAGGATAACAGTCCAGAAAACATCACACCGGACAGGCACCCGAAGCAACAGAATGCCCATAAAAGGCTTGTTGTCACTGTGAGGAGTCTGAAAAGGCAGAAGCAAAGGCTCATGGCTGCACAAGACACACTCAAAATCAGATGGAGTGAATTACTCAACACTAAAGCGAAGTACGGCGGTAATCGCCACACCAAGAGCTACCTAAAGCGAAAGCTGCTACCACCAGCCGCCGCACCAGCCCGAAATAGCTCCCAGGCAGAGCCTCTCCAGGCCACAGCCGAACTAAGAGGCCCTTCATGGCCTGTTCGGCCGCCTTATGGAGCTCGACCAATTGCTTCAGCTGGTCGCTCAGGGGCATGGGGTGTCCGGCCTTAGCATACTGAGACCAAAACACCTTCTCTGTCGAGCTGCCCTCCTCGGCCTGATAGAATGCGGCGGCATCAGATACACTTCGGGGAAGATCTGCGAACGCTCCTGGAGAGCTCCGGATTCGGGTAAGTAACAAGTAACTCACGTTTATATGTTTGCTTTGCATAAAGAATGCCTTACCCGCCGCTATCTTCTTCACCTCATCCAACTCCTGGAGGGTCTTCTGGGATTCGGTCTTGGCAGACTTGGCATTTTCAATAGCCGCCGCGAGCTCGGACGCTCGCGTCTTTGAGTCACGCTCCAAACTCTCAGGTTTTTTCATGAGAACCTGGAGCTCTTGCCGCACCTTGCCAACCTCGGCCTCATATTTCTCCCGCTCAATCCGCTCCGCGGCCGCACTCTTCTCGGCCTCGAGCAACGCTTGCTTAAGGGTCGCCACCTCAGACGTGGCCCCTACAATAGCCACGTTAATCCTGTCTTTTTTTTGCAATTGCACCTTTTTTAATGCATATTCAAACAAGGTATTTCTTACCTTCCTTCTCCTCGAGCTGCTTCTTGGCACGCCCGAGCTCTTGCTCGGATTTCTCGAGGCTCTGCTTCAGCGTGTCCACTTCCGCAGTCAGTGCGGCGGACGCCAGCAGAGAAGCCTGCATACGCATATTGACTCCTTTGTTAGACTCCTGTGAATTCTTTGATCCTCTATTCGGCTTTTCTTCCTGAACGCCCAACAGAGCATCAGGGAATATTGTCTATGCGGTACTATTATTTACACACTCTTTACTTACCTCAAAGCCTGTTAAAAGGCTTGTACAAGCTTCAGTCAGTCCGCTCTTGGCGGACTGAACCTTCTGGACCACCGCACTCATAATAGTGCGATGCTCCTCGTCGATGGAAGCGCCTTCGAGCACCTCCAACAGATTGTCCGGCGCCCCCAGTTGGACGGGGGTCACCGGCACAGTGGGATTGCTCCTCTTGGAAGGAGGTCGCCCGCCGGACTCTGGAACTTTCGAAGGTTCCGGAGCAGTGTCTGGCCTAGAGCCGGACTTGGAGCCCTGGGGGGTTTCATCCCCTTTACTCCTGGAGTCTGGGAGGTCGCCTTGCGGCGCCTCCAGGACCACCTCCTCCCTGGTTGGAACCTGTTGGGACAACACTTCGGTGTCGTCCGTAGGGCGGGGGGAGGAAGTCGTCGGAAGCGAGTTCACATCCGACGAGTCCAGTGAGCCGCTCGACGACGCGTCGAGCCGGTCTTTGGGTGGGCTGCATAAACATACTCGACATAAGGGAAAGCTGTGCAATAAATGAATACTATGAATTACTCCGGTATCCGGATACTCACGATTTTGCCAGGGGCTTTGCCCTGGGCTGCCACTCCTCCCCGCCGTCGTCGGTGTCGGTGGAGTAGTCCGGAGGAAGGGTTTTCCCCTTCTTGGACCCTCCGACCTCCCCAGAGAGGGCGGCCTTCCTTTTCTTCTCTCCTCCCGCTGGAGGGGGAGAGGTTTCTTCTTATTCCTCCTCGTCTTCATGGGAGGAATGCACTTCGGAACCGTCGGATGGTGAATCCAACACCTCCGGGTGCCGGGCACTCTTTCGAGTTCCCGTGGCCCTTCTTGCGGCCTTCTTCTCCGGCACCACATAGGGTGCCGGAACCAGCAGCTTCGCCAAGCAAGCGTCCACTGGGCCTTCGGGCAAAGGAGCCGGACAGTTGATCTGTTCGGACGTCACCTGCCAATCATGTCAAAGGTAAGGGAGCTTAGATCCCGAATGGAGTCAAACTATGAAAAACTAATATCCTGTACAAGGAAAAAACAGCTTACCGCGTGAGCGTGATGCCGCGTACTGAATCCGCGATCCTCGGTAGCGGATGCGGGGGCCTCGGCACCCTTGAAAAGCACCCTCTAGGCATCTTCGTACGTTGTGTCGAAGAGCCTGCCCAGAGTTTGGTGCCGCGCCGGGTCGAACTCCCACAGGTTGAAAGCCCGTTGTTGACACGGGAGGATCAGGCGGATGAGCATAACCTGGACTACGTTGACAAGTTTGAGCTTCTTGTCCACCAGGGTTTGGATGCATGTTTGGAGTCCGGTCAGCTCTCCTTTTTTACCCCATGACAGGCCCGTCTCCTTCCAGGAGGTGAGCCGTGTAGGGGGTCCGGATCGAAACTCGGGGGCTGCGACCCATGCGGGGTCGCACGGCTCGGTGATATAAAACCACCACGATTGCCACCCCTTCAGGGTCTCCACAAAGGAGCCCTCGAGCCATAGGACGTTGGCCATCTTGCCCACCATGGCACCTCTGCACTCCGCCTGGTTGCCGCACACCACCTTCGGCTTGACGTTGAAAGTCTTGAGCCATAGGCCGAAATGGGGGCAGATGCAGAGGAAAGCCTCGCACACGACGATAAACGCCGAGATGTTGAGGACGAAGTTCGGGGCCAGATCATGGAAATCCAGGCCATAGTAGAACATGAGCCCCCGGACAAATGGGTGAAGAGGGAAGCCCAGTCCGCGGAGGAAATGGGGGAGGAATACCACCCTCTCATGGGGCCTAGGGGTGGGGATGAGCTGCCCCTTTTCGGGAAGCCGGTACGCAATGTCGTTAGACAAGTATCCGGCTTTCCTCAGCTTCTTGATGTGTCCCTCCGTGACGGAGGAGACCATCCACTTGCCTCCCGCTCCGGACATGGCTGGAGAGGGTTGAGGTGGGAGTGCGGACTTGGGCGCTGGAGCTCGAGTGCGCGAGAATGGATAGGCAAAGGAGGAAGAAGGCGTAGGTGAAAAGGTGGATCCTTATCCCCTTATATGGGTGGACGCAACTACGTGTCCCCACCAGCCTGGTAAAACTCGCTTATCTCCAAGCGCCGTAATCAATGGCGCGGTTGGGTTACCCACGCCCGTATTGATGAGAATCCCGGAATAACGGGACACGATCTCTGCTTTGACAAGACGTGCCAAGGAAACCGCCTCACATAACGCGCTGAGGTGGGATAATGAAACGACTCGGATAAAGGCTTGGCTGTGGTGTGTCATGCTACGACATACGTCAGCAGATTAGATTTGTGTAAATACTATTCTCTCTATGGCAATATGTGGAAACTTATTTTGCAGAGCCGGACACTATCTTTGTGTTCAAAATCTTCTATGAAGTACTTGGAGGAGGAACCCGCCTTGCAATGCCGAAGACAATCTGCGCGCCGGACTCGTCGTCATTGAAGCCTGGTTCAGGGGCTACTGAGGGAGTCCTGGATTAGGGGGTGTCCGGATGGCCGGACTATACCTTCAGCCGGACTCCTGGACTATGAAGATACAAGATTGAAGACTTCGTCCCGTGTCCGGAAGGGAC
This sequence comes from Triticum urartu, assembly GCF_003073215.2. NCBI lineage: Eukaryota > Viridiplantae > Streptophyta > Magnoliopsida > Poales > Poaceae > Triticum > Triticum urartu. The sequence continues at coordinate 552,636,717 of NC_053026.1, forward strand.
TTTCCTTGGCGTGGAAGGCAAGCTTGGTGATACGGATATTCAGATCTCCTACCATTGTAACCGACTTTGTGTAATCCTAACCCTCTCCGGTGTCTATATAAACTGGAGGGTTTTAGTCCGTAGGACAACATAGACAACAACAATCATACCATAGGCTAGCTTCTAGGGTTTAGCCTCTCTGATCTCATGGTAGATCTACTCTTGTACTACCCATATCATCAATATTAATCAAGCAGGACGTAGGGTTTTACCTCCATCGAGAGGGCCCGAACCTGGGTAAAACTTTGTGTCCCTTGCCTCCTGTTACCATCCGGCCTAGACGCACAGTTCGGGACCTCCTACCCGAGATCCGCCGGTTTTGACACTGACAAAGGGGAACACGATCTCTGCTTTGACAAGATGTGTCAAGAAACCGCCTCGCGTTATGTGCAGGGCTGGTTAAAGAAAAACGGTTCAAATAATTACCGGGCCATGGCGTGATGTCATGCTGCCAAAACGTGTCGGCAGATTAGATTTGTGGAAATATTATTCTCTCTACAGTGGTATGTGGAACTTATTTTTCCAGGGCCGGTCACTATCCTTGTATTCAAACTCTTCCGTGGTGTATTCGGGGGAGGAACCCGCCTTGCAATGCCGAAGACAACACTGCGCGCCGGACTCATCGTCATTGAAGCCTGGTTCAGGGTCTACTGAGGGAGTCCTGGATTAGGGGGTCTCCGGACAGCCGGACTATATATCCTTTGGTCGGACTGTTGGACTATGGAGATACGAGATTGAAGACTTCGTCCCGTGTCCGGATGGGACTCTACTTGGCGTGGAAGGCAAGCTAGGCAATACAGATATGTATATCTCCTCCTTTGTAACCGACCTTGTGTACACTACAAAAAAAGACACATCCGTGACATTTTGGGCCGAACGAAGTTTTTTTCTGTCATACATATGACACTTCTATGACGATAATTGTGACAAAATCCGGTATCATCGATGTGGTGTGCTCCTACTTCTATGACAAAAAATCATGACAGAAAATGGGCTTTTCGTCCTGGGTGGGCCGGAGACGCAGCTGCATGACATTCTTTGGGCCGTCCATGATGGAAAAAACCGTGGTAGAAGCGAGGGCGAGGAAAATTTCGGGGAGTTGGCTCTAACTTAACCTGAGCAAGGCGTTGGGCTCTAACTGAACCCGAGCGATTGCAGGCTACGCGTTACTGAACCCGAGTGATCGATCGATGGCTGTTAACTGAACCCGATCGAGTGATTCCTTCGCTACTGCTGCTAACTGAAGCCGATCGATGCTGCCTCTGGATGAACAGTGAGCATTGCAGGGGGGTGGATGAACAGTTCCCGGTGGGGGTGGATGAACAGGACCACGTGGTGTTGCCTCTGGATGAACAGGACCACGATCGATCGAGCCGGTTGGGGCTGGATGAACAGGACCCCGTGGAGGGCTGGATGAACAGGACCACCCCGTGGAGGGCAGGATGAACAGTAGATAGTGGAGGTCAGGATGAACAGTAGCCCGTGGAGAGGGCTGGTTGAACAGTAGCCGGTGGAGTAGCGAGCGGTGGAGGCTGGATGAACAGGAGCCCGTGGATGAACAGTCGCAGGTGGAGGCTGGATGAGGTCAACGGTGGATGAACAGTAGCTCGTGGAGGCTGGAGGGGGTCGACGTGGAGATGAACAATATCCCGTGGAGTCCCGTTTTGCGGTACGCCACACCTCTCCCGATGAATAGGACCCCCGTTTCGACCGTAGGAGGTCCGTTTCTTCCGTTTTGCAGTACACCACACCCCTCCCAATCAACAAGACCCCTGTTTCGACCGTAGGAGGTCCATTTCCTCCGTTTTGTGGTACGCCAGACCCCTCCCGAACAACAGGACCCCGTTCCGAATGTAGGAGGTCCGTTTCCTCCGTTGTGCGGTACGCCAGGCCTCGTTTCCATCGCCTGTTCCGTCCAAGCCCTCCCAATGAACACGACCACGCATTCCGTTCCGACCCAGCCGGTTGGCTCCCACTAGTTCCATTGCCTCCCCATGAACATGACGCATTCCGTTGCCTCCCCATGAACACGATGACGACGCTGTTTCTCCATTCCGACCCAGCAATGTACACGAGCCCCGGCCGTACGTATGCGTGAGTAGGCGTTCGAGACCCCGCCCGTATGTACACATACGTGGCCTTTTTTTCTTGCACCCTGGCCACTGTACGTACGTTTACATGCTATGTGCGCGCCTCTACTATGACACGTGCGCGCCTATACTATGACACATGCGCGCCTCTACATCGACCAGTATGTACATACACGTTTGTGACCAGAATGACAACGCTACGTACGCTTCGACCAGGTGGGTCCCGACTGTCAGGCACTTCCTTGCCTACGAAGATGTAGCTGGTGAGTCCCGGCAGTCAGGGGGCGAATCGTTTTTTTTCCCGGATGCACTTCCTTGCGTGCGAAGATGTAGCTGGTGGGTCCCAGCAGTCAGGGGGAAACGTATTTTTCCCGAAATACAATGGCCCGTCCGGTGGGTCCCAGCTGTCAGGTGGAGGAATCATTATTTTCCGCATAACAAGGAGGCACTTCCTTTCTGCGGCCGTGGACCCAGCTGTCAGCCTCTCCACGTACAGTCCATGTCCGATGGAAGTCGTTCCTTGACCACGTTGTCCATGCCGAGCCGAGAGCACCAGGGCGGTGGACGACAGCGAGGCCTAGGAAGGGAAGACTCGGCAGTTGTTTCCCATGCGGAGGGGAGTACGACTGTACGAGGGTTTACTAGTTCGTCTGCCGTCGCTGGAGAATAACAGCAGGTGTGGGTGAGTAGAGGGATGGCTAGGCCAGCGATGGGAGTACGGTCGGGCGGTGAGGCCTGCGCGGCAGCACAGCCGGCCGCGAGGAGGAGGGAGCAGGCAGTCCCGCCGGCGCTTGTTTGAGCGGCTGGAGCAGGAAGAGCAGAGATTGAAGAAGCACGATGGCCGTTGGATGGACATCCAACATTCAGTGCTTGTGCGTCAACCTTTTTTAGGAAAGCCTCAAATCCGTGGAAAACAGCATACAACCCATCTGCCATTATTTCTAATAATTTACAGCCCATTTGCTAATTCTAAAGGTTTTTTTTGAAGCCCATATTCTTTTTGTTAGCATTACATCCCATATTGTGGCAATGGTTAAAAAATTATACGAAATTTTGCATATTTCGGTGCGGTCCGAACTGTTTTTAATCCCGAAATTTCGACTCACATTCAAACTGATTTTAAAAATAAATGTATATCAATATAAAATCCAACAAATTCTCCACGCATAAAAATTAATGTAATTTAAAATCTTGAAATGAAAAAAAAAGATATTTTAAACTGTAGGATCTAGAAGTAGATGTGTCTAGAGGGGGGTGATTAGACACTTAGTGCTAAAGTTGCAATTTTTAGGCCTTTTTGGTTTGAGTGGAGTTTTAGGCACAATTTAAACATATCAAGCAAGCATGCAAAGAGTATATGAGCAGCGGAATGTAAAGCATGCAACTTGCAAGAATGTAAGGGGAAGGGTTTGGAGAATTCAAACGCAATTGGAGACACAGATGTTTTTCCCGTGGTTCGGATAGGTGGTGCTATCCTACATCCACGTTGATGGAGACTTCAACCCACGAAGGGTAACGGTTGCGCGAGTCCACGGAGGGCTCCACCCACGAAGGGTAACGGTTGCGCGAGTCCACGGAGGGCTCCACCCACGAAGGGTAATGGTTGCGCGAGTCCACGGAGGGCTCCACCCACGAAGGGTAATGGTTGCGCGAGTCCACGGAGGGCTCCACCCACGAAGGGTAATGGTTGCGCGAGTCCACGGAGGGCTCCACCCACGAAGGGTAATGGTTGCGCGAGTCCACGGAGGGCTCCACCCACGAAGGGTCCACGAAGAAGCAACCACCCACAAAGGGTCCACGAAGAAGCAACCACCCACAAAGGGTCCACGAAGAAGCAACCTTGTCTATCCCACCATGGCCATCGCCCACGAAGGACTTGCCTCACTAGCGGTAGATCTTCACGAAGTAGGCGATCTCCTTGCCCTTACAAACTCCTTGGTTCAACTCCACAATCTTGTCGGAGGCTCCCAAGTGACACCTAGCCAATCTAGGAGACACCACTCTCCAAGAAGTAACAAAATGGTGTGTAGGTAATGAACTCCTTGCTCTTGTGCTTCAAATGATAGTCTCCCCAACACTCAACTCTCTCTCATAGGATTTGGATCTGGTGGAAAGAAGATTTGAGTGGAAAGCAACTTGGGGAAGACTAGAGATCAAGATTCATATGGTAGGAATGGAATATCTTGGTCTCAACACATGAGTAGGTGGTTCTCTCTCAGAACATATGAGTTGGAATTGTGTATGTGTTCTGATGGCTCTCTCTATGAATGAAGAGGAGGTGGAGGGGTTTTGGAGCGTATCACTAAGCACATGAAGCAAGAGGCTCATTAAGCAACACCTCATCCCTCCTTGATAGTATTGGCTTTTCCTAAAGACTCAATGTGATCTTGGATCACTAAAATATAAAACAAAGAGTCTTGAGCTTTTGAGCTTGAGCCAATCATTTGTCCTTAGCATCTTGAAGGAGTTCCCACAACCTTTAGTCCATGCCACTCCATTGTTGAACTTATCTGAAACATGCTAGATAGAAATGTTAGTCCAACAAGAGATATGTTGTCATCAATTATCAAAACCACCTAGGGAGCACTTGTGCTTTCAATCTCCCCCTTTTTGGTAATTGATGGCAACATACATCAAAGCTTTAGATAAAGATATAAAGAACAACAAGTAAAGCTTTGGAAGGACATGTAACAAGCATAGGCTCCCCCTACATGTATGAACTCATGTAAATATGAAATATAGAGGCATGTGAGAGCATAACCATGACAGAGGAGGCAATGTGTTACATGTATCTTGGCCATATGCATCAGGGCAAAAGATTATCAAGGAAAATACCTTCATGCTCATGAGTCCTTCTTGCAAACAGTATGTACATAAGCAAGAACTCCTCATACTCATGATTTTGATGCATATACTTACCTTGTGGTCTTGAGTTGGCTTAGGATGGAATGAACCTGCACAAACAAAGTTAGATAACACAGGTACATCCACTAGCCAGAGCAAACAAAAGAAACCACAAGAATACCAAGACTGGGATGACATGTAGAGAGTGAGTACAAGGTACCACATTGGATTCAACATGTCCCCAAGAATAAAGATATGCATTGAATTTGACTGATTTCTTTCCCTTAGGTGTCTTGCTCCCCCTGAATCTTACATGGGATATTGGGAGAAGATAGGGAACAGAAAATCAGAGCTGAAAGATACAAATGGATAGAACTTAATGCAAATAAGCGTATATGAACATGTCTTTCCCCCACAAAGACATGTGACATCTCTCCTCTTGAACATCAAGCATCTGGGATCCTTGAGTATTTTCTCCCCCCGAAAATCTCTCTCCCCCTTAACAACATCTGGGATCCTTGAGACTTTCTCTCCCCCTTGAGCTTTGATGTGATCTCTTTCTCCTGCAAGCTTTGATGTGATCTCTCTCTCCCCCTTTGACATCAATTTCCAAGAAGGGCTTTCTGGAATCCGTCGTATAGGTTTGGTTCTTGAGACGCAGCACAAAGCAAAGGATAAAATTGTGATGCTTGTAGAGGACAAGATTCATTGAGTGGAGCTGGATCAGAAGAAATGTAGAACAAGTGGCAAACTGTTTGTCTGATTGCAAAGTCGGTGGCACCGAGTGGCATATTTCGGTGGTACCGAAAAGATTCGGTTGGACCGAAAATTGCAAGTCGGTGAAACCGAGTTTGCATAGAGAAAAACACTTGTCACCTCAGCTCACTAGACATGTAGGATCTCACAAAGATTTGCAATGAATTACCTGAAGGATTTGCAAGGAATTAAATGCAGAAAATGCAGAACAAAAACAAAGAGAAAAGAGAAGAAACTGAAAGATCTAGATGGAGTTTTTTGTGTGTGTGTGAAAAAGAGAAAGAAACTAAACATGCATGAGACAAATGCAATAACACAGAAAAGAACACAAGAGAACTCTCATCTAGAGTTGGGCGGTGACATAGTCACCTATGTTAGAGTATATTGACTTAGGAGTCAAGTGAGAACACTTGATCATAGGTCATACTCATCGTTTAAGCATCTTGATGTATTCACATCTTGTTGAGTTGCTTTGACTCATGTCTTGGAGTAAAGCTTCTCTAAGATGGAATAACATACCTTGGGTGGTGGTGTGGTTCTTGCTCATGTAGTTGAACTTATGTGGGTGCTCAAGGTTGATGTAGCTCATCAAGAGTTGGGAGCACTACTTGGAGTTTGAGTTCATCTACCTACATGGGTTAGTTCTTGCAAGGAAGAGCACTTGTGTATCCAAAAATGACAATCATGAAGCTCAACATAGAATTTGTCAAAGGATATGTTTGAATGGTTTTGTGCTTCCTTGTCTTCAACCACCATTGTGTAGAGTCTTGGTGATGTAGAGATTGCTCAAGATGTGAGTGAGTCGCAATCTCATGGAATTAGATTCAACCAAGCACCTACATGGGTTAGACAACATGCAAGGCACAAATATATTCAAGACATAAGATAGTTATCATAAGAGATATATCATGGATTGGTCATAAGCTCATGTCTTGCATGTATCCAATGGAGTTTCTACTCCAAGTTCGAAGCATCAATGATGTTCAATTCACCTCTCAACCTGCAAAATACTTTCTCATCAAGAGGTTTAGTAAATATATCTGCTAATTGCTTATCGGTGCGAACATGCTTAAGATTAATGTCACCCTTAGCAACATGGTCTCGAATGAAATGATGACGAACTTCAATATGCTTAGTTCGAGAATGTTGTACAAGATTATGACCAATTTTGATAGCACTTTCATTGTCACAAAGCAGTGGAACATGTTTCACATAAATCCCATAATCTTTAAGAGTTTGGGTCATCCAAAGTAATTGAGCACAACATGAACCAGCGGCAATGTATTCCGCTTCGGCGGTGGATAAGGATACCGAGTTTTGTTTCTTGGAAGACCAAGACACAAGAGATCTACCAAGAAATTGACAAGTACCCGAAGTGGACTTTCTATCAACCTTGTCTCCGGCATAATCCGAGTCGGAATAGCCAACAAGATCAAAAGAAGACCTCTTAGGATACCAAATGCCAAAATTTGGTGTATGGATTAAATATCTCACTATCCTTTTCACAGCCTTAAGATGACATTCTTTAGGAGCAGCTTGATATCGTGCACACATGCACACGCTTAGCATAATATCGGGATGTGAAGCACATAGGTATAACAATGAACCAATCATAGAGCGATAAACCTTTTAATCAACCGGTTCACCATCTTTGGTCAAATCATTATGTCCACTAGTAGGCATGGGTGTAGACATACCTTTGAATTCTTGCATATTGAACTTCTTGAATAAGTCCTTGGTGTACTTTGTTTGAGAGACAAATGTACCTTCCTTAGTTTGCTTGATTTGCAAACCGAGAAAGAATTTGAGTTCACTCATCATATAGACATCTCAAACTTCTCTGACATTTGCTTTCCAAACTTTTCACTAAAGAGAGGGTTAGTTGAACCAAATATGATATCATGAACATAAATTTGGCATACAAATAGTTCTCCATTAACCCTTTTAGTAAAAAGAGTAGAATCAATTTTACCAATTTCAAAACCACTTGTAGTAAGGTACTTGGTCAAGCATTTATACCATGCTCTAGGAGCTTGTTTAAGACCATAAAGAGCTTTGTGAAGTTTGTAAACATGATTTGGTTTCTTAGGATTGATAAAACCGGGAGGTTGTTTGACATAAACTTCCTCCTCTATTTCACCATTTAGAAAAGCACTTTTAATGTCCATTTGGTACAAGGCGATATTATGGTGATTAGCATAGGCAAGTAAGATGCGAATGGACTCAAGTCTAGCAACGGGAGCATATGTCTCACCATAGTCCATACCTTCGACTTGTGTGTATCCTTGGGCGACGAGACGTGCTTTGTTGCGAACCACTTGTCCATCTTCATCTTGCTTGTTGCGAAACACCCATTTTGTACCAATGATGTTGTGGTTGTTGTCGGGCTTCTCAACCAATGTCCAAACTTGGTTTCTCTCAAAGTTGTGTAGCTCTTCATGCATAGCGTTTATCCAATCCGGATCTTCCAATGCTTCTTCAACCTTCATAGGTTCAATGCTAGAGATGAATGAATAGTTTTCACAAAAGTTAGCTAAACGAGTTTTTGAGCGAGTGATTCTCCCGGTTTGTATATCATTGAGGATTTTCTCGATGGGATGATCTTTGGCAATTCTTGCTCGAACTCGTGAGAGCTTTTGCTTGGGTCTTCGTTGAACATCTTCTTCATCTTGTTCTTCTTCTTGGCCTTCTTCATTGTTGACGCCATCGTTCTCTTGTCGTGGTGGAGAAGGAGGTTGTTGATGTTCGTCTTGATGCATTTCCTCGTTTTCTTCATCTTGGTGTGTCCCACTTGTGGATGCTTCCGTGTCAATTCTTGGTTCACCTTGTCGTGAAGTAGAAGCTTCCACTTGGACGGATGAAGTACTCTCCTTCACCTCCGTTGGACGAATTTTGCCAATGGACAAGTCTTGGATTGCTTCTGAAAGGTCTTTGTCTCCTATATCAATTGGCAATTGCTCTACTTGCGAGCCATTAGATTCATCAAACTTCACATCTACCGTCTCTTCAACCTTTCGGGTGAAATTGTTGTAGACACGGTAAGTGTGAGAGTGTGATCCATAACCAAGTAGAAAACCTTCATGAGATTTAGGAGCAAACTTTGAACGACGATTCTTATCAAGAATGTAGCACTTTGAGCCGAATACTCGAAAGTATCCAACTTGGGGTTTGTTACCGGTGAGAAGCTCGTATGCCGTCTTGCCGAGTAGCTTGTGAAGATATAAGTGATTTGTTGCGTGACAAGCTGTCTCAACCGCTTCTGCCCAAAACTGCTTCGGCGTCTTGTATTCATCAAGCATCGTTCTAGCCATTTCGATGAGCGTCCGGTTCTTCCTCTCAACGACTCCATTTTGTTGAGGTGTGTACGTAGCCAAGAACTCGTGTGAAATCCCTTCTTTGTCAAGAAAGGTGTCCACATTTGCGTTCTTGAACTCCGTTCCGTTGTCACTCCGAACCTTCTTGATCTTCACGTCAAACTGATTTTGGGCCTTCCTAGCGAAGTTTTTGAAGATCTTCTGGACCTGCGACTTGTCATTAAGAAAGAACACCCACGTAAATCTTAAAAAATCATCAACTATAACTAGACCAAAAGAATTTCCACCGAGACTCTTGTAGGCGTTGGGACCAAAAAGATCCATATGAAGTAGCTCGAGTGGCCTCCTTGTGGTCATGATGTTCTTCACGGGATGTCTTCCTCCAACCTGTTTACCTGCTTGACAAGCACTGCAAAGTCTATCCTTATCAAATATGACATTGTTAACTCCAAGGATATGATTTCCTTTAATAAGCTTGTCAAGGTTTCTCATGCCAATGTGACCTAGTCGTCTATGCCACAACCAACCTTTTGAGGATTTAGCAACAAAGCAAGTTTTAGGTTGTGCCTTTTTAGAGAAATCGACAATGTAAAGATCACCTCTACGCATACCGGTAAAGACCATTTTATGATTGTCTCGACGAAATACTTGGCAATCTACCTCAGTAAATAGGACATTCAAACCGAAATCAGCAAGTCTAGATACTGAAAGTAAGTTGTAGCCGAGAGATTCAACGAGCATGACATTTTGAATGGAACTATCATGTGAGATGGCCACCTTACCAAGGCCAACCACTTTACCCTTTGAATTATCACCAAAGGTGACATATTTTCGAGGGCCATCATTTTCAGCAAGCTCACGGAACATCTCTTCATCTCCGGTCATATGATCAGTACATCCACTATCAAGAACCCATTCCTTTCCTCCTGACTCATATCCCCGAAGATTTGCCATAAGACCAAAATGTCTCATTGCATCATCAAGATCGAAGTCACTATCATCATCATCATCATCATCATCATAGTATCCATATTCACCATGATCTTGTGACTCATCATTTCCTAGAGAGGGTAATTCATTAGATAAATGATCATCAAAGTGGTCACCTTTATGAATTCTTATAGCTTCGAATATGATATCACTAATGATTCCAACATATCCTTTAGCTCGCTTGAGATTGGCAAGCTCAAATAGATAATCACCAAAACTAGGATCACTAGAGTTCATCTTACTCAAGGCAATAGATTTATGGAGAATTCCATCCAAATTTTTCAAGGAATGATCGGGAAATCGTTCCTCAAGAAATTTCCATATAGTATAGGCACAATTAAGAGTAGGCAAATTAGCAATCAAATTTTTGGGCAATCCTCTAATGATGAGCTCAATAGTTCTAAGATTGCGAATCATGTCAATATCTTCATCTAGGGTAGGATGCAAAGGATCAATGTGAGGTGCACAAGGACTAGCAATATACTTGTTCAATTGATATTGATTGAAGATTACAAGCATCTCATTTTTCCACTCGTGAAAATACTCTCCATCAAGAATAGGCACTCTATGTCTAAGACTCCCTAAAGTAGACACATCCATCTTCCTCCAATGGTGATTAAACCAAGGCTGACCAAAGCTCTGATACCACTTGTAGGATCTAGAAGTAGATGTGTCTAGAGGGGGGTGATTAGACACTTAGTGCTAAAGTTGCAATTTTTAGGCCTTTTTGGTTTGAGTGGAGTTTTAGGCACAATTTCAACATATCAAGCAAGCATGCAAAGAGTATATGAGCAGCGGAATGTAAAGCATGCAACTTGCAAGAATGTAAGGGGAAGGGTTTGGAGAATTCAAACGCAATTGGAGACACAGATGTTTTTCCCATGGTTCGGATAGGTGGTGCTATCCTACATCCACGTTGATGGAGACTTCAACCCACGAAGGGTAACGGTTGCGCGAGTCCACGGAGGGCTCCACCCACGAAGGGTAATGGTTGCGCGAGTCCACGGAGGGCTCCACCCACGAAGGGTAATGGTTGCGCGAGTCCACGGAGGGCTCCACCCACGAAGGGTCCACGAAGAGCGAGTCCACGGAGGGCTCCACCCACGAAGGGTAATGGTTGCGCGAGTCCACGGAGGGCTCCACCCACGAAGGGTAATGGTTGCGCGAGTCCACGGAGGGCTCCACCCACGAAGGGTCCACGAAGAAGCAACCACCCACAAAGGGTCCACGAAGAAGCAACCACCCACAAAGGGTCCACGAAGAAGCAACCTTGTCTAT